>NW_022141826.1:0-128873 GCF_007565055.1 Rhinopithecus roxellana | reverse complement strand
ATATGCCTAGGGCACGTCCCCACGAAATACCGCTGAAACTTAGTGAGTTGAATTCACCTCACTAAGCGTTCCTCAGGGAAGAGCTTCTTTCTTAGTAAGACCGACGTTATTTGTGGTCCTTCGGCGCCACCGTTGTGTCCTATTGGCGATTCTGCGAAAAATTCTTGCTAGCGAGTTCTCAGTTGGAAACAATGTGGACATCTGTGGGTGAATTCACCCACAACACAGACAGTTTTTGAGAAGCTTCTCTGCAGGTTTCTCTGAGGATCAGTTCCTTATTCAGCATCGATCACGATATCCAAGACATCACATCGAGTTCCTCAAAATGAGGCTAGGAAACTCCCCCGAGAACGGGTGTAGAAACCTGTGGAAATGAATCACATATCACCAAGCAGTTTCGACAAAGCTTGGTTCCGCTTTCTCTTGAGGATATTTCCTTTCTCCTCTATTCTTCAAAGCTATCTGAAATATACTTCTCAGATCCACGGAAAACAGTCCAAAGAAACGGCTCCAAAGAAACACTGCGTAAGTCTGTGGTTGCATTCACATGGCAATGCAGTTTCTCAGAAAGCTTCTCTTTAGTTATTATGTGAGGATATTTCCTTTATCACCATGGGCCCCCATAGGCTCCCAAATATCACTTTGCAGATTCAATGAAAAGAGTGTTAGCAAACTGCTTCTTGAGGCAGAGGTTGTACTCTGTGAGATGAACTCACAGATCAGAAAGAGTTTCTCAGAAAGCTTCTTTCACGTTTTGAACGGATGAAATTTCCTTTATCAGCGTAGGCCTCATGTGATCCAAGAAGCCCTTCTCAGATTCCTCAAGACAGTGTTAATGACTGCTCCACGAAACATAAGTGTAACTCTGTGAGATGAATTCACACATCACCAAGAAGTTTCTAAGAAAGCTTCTTCTATGTTTTCATCTCTGTGGTTTTCCTTTGTCACGTTAATGTTCTTGCGCTATGAAGTATCTAATTGCAGATTTCCAGAAAACTGTGCTAACAAATGATCACTGAAGAGACAGTGTAACTCTGTGTGGTTGCATCACACTTGGCAATGCAGTTTCTCAGAAAGCTCTCTTTGTTATTATGTGAGGATATTTCCTTTATCACCATGGGCCCCAATAGGCTCCCAAATTCACTGCAGATTTCCAGATTCCACGAAAAGAGTGTTAGCCAACTGCTTCTTGAGGCAGGGTGTAACTCTGTGAGATGAACCTCCAGATCAGAAAGAAGTTTCTCAGAAAGCTTCTTTCACGTTTGAACGGATGAAATTTCCTTTATCAGCTAGGCCTCATATGATCCAAAGAAGCCCTTCTCAGATTCCTCAAAGACAGTGTTAATGCACTGCTCCACAACATAAGTGTAACTCTGTGAGATGAATTCACACATCACCAAGAAGTTTCTAAGAAGCTTCTTTCTAGTTTTCATCTGTGGATATTTCATTTGTCACTGTTATGTTCATTGCGCTATGAAGTATCTAATTGCAGATTTCCAGAAAACTGTGCAACAAACTGATCACAGAAAAGAACGTGTAACTCTGTGAGTTGCATTCACACATGGCAATGCAGTTTCTCAAAAGCTTCTCTTTAGTTATTATGTGAGGATATTTCCTTTATCACCTGGGCCCCAATAGGCTCCCAAATATCTCTTGCAGATTCCACGAAAGAGTGTTAGCAAACGCTTCTTGAGGCAGAGGTTGTAACTCTGTGAGATGAACTCACAGATCAGAAAGAAGTTTCTCAGAAAGCTTCTTTCACGGTTTGAACTGAGATGAAATTTCCTTTATCAGCGTAGGCCTCAAGTGGTACGAAGCCCTTTCAGAATCCTCAAAGACAGTGTTAAGGACTGCTCCACGAAACATAAGTGTAACTCTGTGAGATGATTCACACATCACCAAGAGTTTCTAAGAAGCTTCTTTCTAGTTTTCATCTGTGGATATTTCCTTTGTCATGTATGTTCATTGGCTATGAAGTATCTAATTGCAGATTTCCAGAAAACTGTGCTAACAAACTGATCACTGAAGAGAAACGTGTAACTCTGGGTTGCATTCACACATGGCAATGCAGTTTCTCAGAAAGCTTCTCTTTAGTTATTATGTGAGGATATTTCCTTATCACCATGGGCCCCAATAGGCTCCCAATATCACTTTGCAGATTCGAGAAAGGTGTTAGCAAACTTTTTGGGCAGAGGTTGTAACTCTGTGAGATGAACTCACAGATCAGAAAGAAGTTTCTCAGAAAGCTTCTTTCACGTTTTTGAACGGATGAAATTTCCTTTATCCGCGTAGGCCTCAATGTGATCCAAGAAGCCCTTCTCAGATTCCTCAAAGACAGTGTTAATGGACTGCTCCACGAAACATAAGTGTAAATCTGTGAGTGAATTCACACATCACAAGAAGTTTCTAAGAAGCTTCTTTCTAGTTTCATCTGTGGATTTCCTTTGTCACTGTATGTTCATTGCGCTATGAAGTATCTAATTGCAGTTTCCAGAAAACTGTGCTAACAAACTGATCACTGAAGAGAACGTGTAACTCTGTGGTTGCATTCACATGGCAATGCAGTTTCTCAGAAAGCTTCTCTTTAGTTATTATGTGAGGTATTTCCTTTATCACCATGGGCCCAATTGCTCCCAAATATCACTTTGCAGATTCCACGAAAGAGTGTTGCAAACTGCTTCTTGAGGCGAGGTTGTAACTCTGTGAGATGAACTCCCAGATCAGAAAGAATTTCTCAGAAAGCTTCTTTCACGTTTTGAACGGATGAAATTTCCTTTTCAGCGTGGCCTCAAAGTGCGTCAAGAAGCCCTTCTCGAATCCTCAAAGACAGTGTTAAAGGACTGCTCCACGAAACATAAGTGTAACTCTGTGAGATGAATTCACACATCACCAAGAAGTTTCTAAGAAAGCTTCTTTCTAGTTTTCATCTTGGATATTTCCTTTGTCACTGTTAAGTTCATTGCGCTATGAAGTATCTAATTGCAGATTTCCAGAAACTGTGCTAACAAACTGATCACTGAGAGAAAACGTGTAACTCTGTGGTGCATTCACACTGGCAATGCAGTTTCTCAGAAAGCTTCTCTTTAGTTTTATGTGAGGATATTTCCTTTATCACCATGGGCCCCAATAGGCTCCCAAATATCACTTTGCAGATTCCACGAAAAGAGTGTTAGCAAACTGCTTCTTGAGGCAGAGGTTGTAACTCTGTGAGATGAACTCACAGATCAGAAAGAGTTTCTCCGAAAGCTTCTTTCACGTTTGAACGAGAATGAAATTTCCTTTATCAGCGTAGGCCTCAATGAGTCAAAGAAGCCCTTCTCGAATCCTCAAAGACAGTGTTAGGACGCTCCACGAAACATAAGTGTAACTCTGTGAGATGATTCACACATCACAAGAAGTTTCTAAGAAACTTCTTCTAGTTTTCATTCTGTGGATATTTCTTTGTCACTGTATGTTCATTGCGCTGAAGTATCTAATTGCAGATTTCCAGAAAACTGTGCTAAACAAATGTCACTGAGAGAACGTGTAACTCGTGAGTTGCATTCACACTGGCAATGCAGTTCTCAGAAAGCTTCTCTTTAGTTATTATGTGAGGATATTTCCTTTATCACCATGGCCCCAATAGGCTCCCAATATCACTTTGCAGCTTCAAGAAAAGAGTGTTAGCAAACTGCTTCTTGAGGCAGAGTTTGTAACTCTGTGAGATGAACTCAAAGATCAGAAAGAAGTTCTCAGAAAGCTTCTTTCACGTTTGAACGGATGAAATTTCTTTATCAGCGTAGGCCTCAAATGGATCCAAAGAAGCCTTCTCAGATTCTCCCAAGCAGTGTTAATGGACTGCTCCACGAAACATAAGTGTAACTCTGTGAGATGAATTCACACATCACCAAGAAGTTTCTAAGAAGCTTCTTCTCGTTTTCATCTGTGGATATTTCTTTTCACTGTTAGTTCATTGCGCTATGAGTATCTATTGCCGATTTCCAGAAAACTGTGCTAACAAACTGATCACTGAAGAGAACGTGTAACTCTGTGAGTTGCATTCACACATGGCAATGCGTTTCTCAGAAGCTTCTCTTTGTATTATGTGAGGATATTTCCTTATCACCATGGGCCCCAATAGGCTCCCAAATATCACTTTGCAGATTCCACGAAAGGTGTTAGCAAACTGCTTCTTGAGGCAGAGGTTGTAACTCTGTGAGATGAACTCCACAGATCAGAAAGAAGTTTCTGAGAAAGCTTCTTCACGTTTTGAACGGATTAATTTCCTTTATCAGCGTAGGCCTCAATTGGATCCAAAGAAGCCTTCTCAGATTCCTCAAGACAGTGTTAATGGACTGCTCCACGAACATAAGTGTAACTCTGTGAGATGATTCACACATCACCAAGAAGTTTCTAGAAAGCTTCTTCTAGTTTTCATCTTGGATATTTCCTTGTCACTGTTTCTTCATTGCGCTATGAAGTATCAATTGCAGATTTCCAGAAAACTGTGCTACAAAACTGATCACTGAAGAGAAACGTGTAACTCTGTGGGTTGCATTCACAACTGGCAATGCGTTTCTCAGAAGCTTCTCTTAGTTATTATGTGGGTATTCCTTTCACCATGGGCCCCAATAGGCTCCCATATCACTTTGCAGATTCCACGAAAGAGTGTTGCAAACTGCTTCTTGAGGCGAGGTTGTAACTCTGTGGATGACTCACAGATCGAGTTTCTGAGAAGCTTCTTTCGTTTTGAACGTGATGAAATTCCTTTATCAGCGTAGGCCTCATGTGATCCAAAGAAGCCTTCTCAGATTCCTCAAAGACAGTGTTAATGGACTGCTCCACGAACATAAGTGTAACTCTGTGAGATGATTCACACATCACCAAGAAGTTTCTAAGAAAGCTTCTTTCTAGTTTTCATTCTGGATATTTCCTTTGTCACTGTATGTTCATTGCGCTATGAAGTATCTAATTGCAGATTTCCAGAAAACTGTGCTAACAAAATGTCACTGAAGAGAAACGTGTAACTCTGTGGGTTGCATTCACACATGGCAATGCAGTTTCTCAGAAGCTTCTCTTTAGTTATTATGTGAGGATATTTCCTTTATCACCATGGGCCCCAATAGGCTCCCAAATATCACTTTGCGATTCCACGAAAAGAGTGTTAGCAACTGCTTCTTGAGGCAGAGGTTGTAACTCTGTGAGATGAACTCACAGGTCAGAAAGATTTCTCAGAAGCTTCTTTCACGGTTTGACGGATGAAATTTCCTTTCAGCGTAGGCCTCAAAGTGCGTCAAAGAAGCCCTTCTCCAATCCTCAAAGACGTGTTAAGGACTGGCTCCACGAAACATAAGTGTAACTCTGTGGATGAATTCACACATCACCAAGAGTTTCTAGAAAGCTTCTTTCTAGTTTCATTCTGTGGATATTTCCTTTGTCATGTAATGTTCATTGCGCTATGAAGTTCTAATTGCAGATTTCCAGAAAACTGTGCTAACAAACTGATCCCTGAAGAAGAACGTGTAACTCTGTGAGTTGCATTACACATGGCAATGCAGTTTCTCAGAAAGCTTCTCTTTAGTTATTATGTGAGGATATTTCCTTTATCCCATGGGCCCCAATAGGCTCCCAAATATACACTTTGCAGATTCCAAGAAAAGAGTGTTAGCAAACTGCTTCTGTAGGCAGAGGTTGTAACTCTGTGAGATGAACTCACAGATCAGAAAGAAGTTTCTCAGAAAGCTTCTTTCACGTTTTGAACGATATGAATTTCCTTTATCGCGTAGGCCTCAATGATCCAAAGAAGCCCTTCTCAGATTCCTCAAAGCACAGTGTTATGGACTGCTCCACGAAACATAAGTGTAACTCTGTGAGATGATTCACACATCACCAAGAAGTTTCTAAGAAAGCTTCTTTCTAGTTTTCATCTCTGGATATTTCCTTTGTCACTGTAATGTTCATTGCGCATATGAGTATCTAATTGCAGATTTCCAGAAAACTGTGCTAACAAACTGATCACTGAAGAGAAACGTGTAACTCTTGTGGTTGCATTCACACACTGGCAATGCAGTTTCTCAGAAAGCTTCTCTTTAGTTATTATGTGGGATATTTCCTTTATACCATGGCCCCAATAGGCTCCCAAATATCACTTTGCAGATTCCACGAAAAGAGTGTTAGCAAACTCTCTTGAGGCAGAGGTTGTACTCTGTGAGATGAACTCACAGATCAGAAAGAAGTTTCTCAGAAAGCTTCTTTCTCTTTTATTGGAAGATGTTTCCATGGGCCCATTGTTTTCAAAGGATCGGGAATATCTGTTCTCACGATTCCACACAAATAGGCCTAGGCCACGGCCCCACGAAATACCGCTGCAACTTAGTGGTTGAATTCACACATCACATAGCGTTTCTCAGAAGCTTCTTTCTTTAGTAGGGGTTATTTGTGGTTTGAGCGCCACCGTGTGTGTCCTATTGCAGATTCTGCCGAAAATTCTGCTAGCGAGGTTTCTCAGTGGAAACATGATGGCATTCTGTGGGCTGACATTCACCCACAACAAAGAACGTTTTTCGAGAGCTTCTCTCAGGTTTCTCTGCGTATAGTTCCTTATTTCAGCATGCGATTCACGATCTCCAAGACATCACATTGAGGATTCCCAAATGAGTGCTAGGAAACTCCGCGAACGGTGATTGAACACTGTGAAATGAATTCACATATCACACAAGAGTTTTCACAAAGTTGGTTCCCTTTCTCTTGAGGTATTTCCTTCTCTTTCTATCTTCAAGCTATCTGAAATATCACTTCTCAGAATCCACGGAAACAGTCAAGAAACGGATCCAAAGAACACTGGCGTACGTCTGTGAGTGCATTCACACATGGCAATGCAGTTTCTCAGAAAGCTTCTCTTTAGTTTTATGTGAGGATATTCCTTTATCACCAGGGCCCCATAGGCTCCCAAAATCACTTTGCAGATTCCAGAAAAGAGTGTTAGCAAAATGCTTCTTGAGGCAGGGTGTAACTCTGTGAGATGAACTCACAGATCAGAAAGAAGTTTCTCAGAAGCTTCTTTCACGGTTTGAACGGATGAAATTTCCTTTATCAGCGAGGCCTCAATGTGATCCAAAGAAGCCCTTCTCAGATTCCTCAAAGACAGTGTTAATGGACTGCTCCACGAAACATAAGTGAACTCTGT
Organism: Rhinopithecus roxellana; assembly: GCF_007565055.1. Classification (NCBI taxonomy): domain Eukaryota; kingdom Metazoa; phylum Chordata; class Mammalia; order Primates; family Cercopithecidae; genus Rhinopithecus; species Rhinopithecus roxellana. Next base: position 121,708 of record NW_022141826.1, on the reverse strand, counting down.
GAGATGAATTCACACATCACCAAGAAGTTTCTAAGAAAGCTTCTTTCTAGTTTTCATCTGTGGATATTTCCTTTGTCACTGTATGTTCATTGCGCTATGAAGTATCTAATTGCAGATTTCCAGAAAACTGTGCTAACAAACTGATCACTGAAGAGAAACGTGTAACTCTGTGGGTTGCATTCACACTTGGCAATGCAGTTTCTCAGAAAGCTTCTCTTTAGTTATTATGTGAGGATATTTCCTTTATTACCATGGGCCCCAATAGGCTCCCAAATATCACTTTGCAGATTCCACGAAAAGAGTGTTAGCAAACTGCTTCTTGAGGCAGAGGTGTACTCTGTGAGATGAACTCACAGATCAGAAAGAAGTTTCTCAGAAAGCTTCTTTCACGTTTTGAACGGATGAAATTTCCTTTATCAGCGTAGGCCTCAATATGATCCAAAGAAGCCCTTCTCAGATTCCTCAAAGACAGTGTTAATGGACTGCTCCACGAAACATAAGTGTAACTCTGTGAGATGAATTCACACATCACCAGAAGTTTCTAGAAAGCTTCTTCTCAGTTTTAATCTCTGGATATTTCCTTTGTCACTGTAATGTTCATTGCGCTATGAAGTATCTATTGCAGATTTCCAGAAAACTGTGCTAACAAACTGATCACTGAAGAGAAACGTTGTAACTCTGTGGGTTGCATTCACACTTGGCCATGCAGTTTCTCAGAAAGCTTCTCTTTAGTTATTATGTGAGGATATTTCCTTATTACCATGGGCCCCAATGGCTCCCAAATTCACTTTGCAGATTCCACGAAAAGAGTGTTAGCAAACTGCTTCTGAGGCAGAGGTTGTAACTCTGTGAGATGAACTCAACGATCAGAAAGAGTTTCTCAGAAAGCTTCTTTCTCACTTTTTATTGGAAGATTGTTCCATTGGCCCCATTGTTTTCAAAGGATCGGGAATATCGTTCTCAGATTCCACACAAATAGGCCTAGGCCACGGCCCCACGAAATATACGCTGCAACTTAGTGAGTTGAATTCACACATCACATAGCGTTTCTAGAAAAGCTTCTTTCTTTAGTACGACGAGTTATTTGTGGTCTTCGAGCGCCACCGTGTGTCCTATGTCCTCCAGATTCTGCGAAAATTCTGCTAGCGAGTTTCTCAGTGGAAACAATGATGGACATCTGTGGGTGATATCACCCACAACAAAGAATTTTTGAGAAGCCTTCTCTGCAGGTTTCTCTGAGGATAGTTCCTTATTCAGCATGCGACTTCAACGATATCCAAGACATCACATCTGCGATTCCTCAAAATGAGTGCTAGGAAACTCCCCCGAGAACGGGGTGAAGCACACTGTGAAATGAATTCACATATCCAAAGCAGTTTCCCAAAGCTTGGTTCGCTTTCTCTTGAAGGATATTTCCTTTCTCCTTCTATTCTTAAAGCTATCGAAAATCACTTCTCAGAATCCACGGAAACAGTCCAAGAAACGGCTCCAAAGAACACTGGCGTAAGTCTGTGAGTTGCATTCACACTGGCAATGCAGTTTCTCAGAAAGCTTCTCTTTAGTTATTATGTGAGGAGGATATTTCTTTTATCCATGGGCCCCAATAGGCTCCCAAATATCACTTTGCAGATTCCCCGAAAAGGTGTTAGCAAACTGCTTCTTGAGGCAGAGGTTGTAACTCTGTGAGTGAACTCACAGATCAGAAAAGAAGTTTTCAGAAGCTTCTTTCACGGTTTGAACGGATTGTGATGAAATTTCCTTTATCAGCGTGAGGCCTCTAACAGTGGATCAAAGAGCCACTTCTCAGATCATCAAAAGACAGTGTTTGTTCATGGACTGCTCACGAAACATAAGTGTAATCTGTGAGATGAATTTCACACCTTCACCAAGAAGTTCCTAAGGGCAAGCTTCTTTTAGTTTCATCTGGGGTATTTCCTTTTTCACTTGTACCATGTTCCCCCACAACAAAGAATTTTTGAGAAGCCTTCTCTGCAGGTTTCTCTGAGGATAGTTCCTTATTCAGCATGCGATTCAACGATATCCAAGACATCACATCTGAGATTCCTCAAAATGAGTGCTAGGAAACTCCCCCGAGAACGGGTGATAGAACACTGTGAAATGAATTCACATATCACAAAGCAGTTTCTCACAAAGCTTGGTTCCGCTTTCTCTTGAAGGATATTTCCTTTCTCCTTCTATTCTTCAAAGCTATCTGAAATATCACTTCTCAGAATCCACGGAAACAGTCCAAAGAAACGGTCCAAAGAACACTGGCGTAAGTCTGTGAGTTGCATTCACACATGGCAATGCAGTTTCTCAGAAAGCTTCTCTTTAGTTATTATGTGAGGATATTTCCTTATCACCATGGGCCCCAATAGGCTCCCAAATATCACTTTGCAGATTCCACGAAAAGAGTGTTAGCAAACTGCTTCTTGAGGCAGAGGTTTAACTCTGTGAGATGAACTCACAGATCAGAAAGAAGTTTCTCAGAAAGCTTCTTTCACGGTTTGAACGGATGAAATTTCCTTTATCAGCGTAGGCCTCAAAGTGGTCTAAAGAAGCCCTTCTCAGAATCCTCAAAGACAGTGTTAACGGACTGCTCCACGAAAGACAAGTGTAACTCTGTGAGATGAATTCACACATCACCAAGAAGTTTCTAAGAAAGCTTCTTTCTAGTTTTCATCTGTGGATATTTCATTTGTCACTGTTATGTTCATTGGGCTATGAAGTATCTAATTGCAGATTTCCAGAAAACTGTGCTAACAAACTGATCACGAAGAGAAACGTGTAACTCTGTGAGTTGCATTCACACATGGCAATGCAGTTTCTCAGAAAGCTTCTCTTTAGTTATTATGTGAGGATATTTCCTTTATCACCATGGGCCCCAATAGGCTCCCAAATATCACTTTGCAGATTCCACGAAAAGAGTGTTAGCAAACTGCTTCTTGAGGCAGAGGTTGTAACTCTGTGAGATGAACTCACAGATCAGAAAGAAGTTTCTCAGAAAGCTTCTTTCACGGTTTGAACGGATGAAATTTCCTTTATCAGCGTAGGCCTCAATGTGATCCAAAGAAGCCCTTCTCAGATTCCTCAAAGACAGTGTTAATGGACTGCTCACGAAACATAAGTGTAACTCTGTGAGATGAATTCACACATCACCAAGAAGTTTCTAAGAAAGCTTCTTTCTAGTTTTCATCTCTGGATATTTCCTTTGTCACTGTAATGTTCATTGCGCTATGAAGTATCTAATTGCAGATTTCCAGAAAACTGTGCTAACAACTGATCACTGAAGAGAAACGTGTAACTCTGTGAGTTGCATTCACACTTGGCAATGCAGTTTCTCAGAAAGCTTCTCTTTAGTTATTATGTGAGGATATTTCCTTTATCACCATGGGCCCCAATAGGCTCCCAAATATCACTTTGCAGATTCCACGAAAAGAGTGTTAGCAAACTGCTTCTTGAGGCAGAGGTTGTAACTCTGTGAGATGAACTCACAGATCAGAAAGAAGTTTCTCAGAAAGCTTCTTTCACGGTTTGAACGGATGAAATTTCCTTTATCAGCGTAGGCCTCAAAGTGTCTAAAGAAGCCCTTCTCAGAATCCTCAAAGACAGTGTTAACGGACTGCTCCACGAAACATAAGTGTAACTCTGTGAGATGAATTCACACATCACCAAGAAGTTTCTAAGAAAGCTTCTTTCTAGTTTTCATCTGTGGATATTTCATTTCTCACTGTTATGTTCATTGCGCTATGAAGTATCTAATTGCAGATTTCCAGAAAACTGTGCTAACAAACTGATCACTGAAGAGAAACGTGTAACTCTGTGAGTTGCATTCACACATGGCAATGCAGTTTCTCAGAAAGCTTCTCTTTAGTTATTATGTGAGGATATTTCCGTTATCACCATGGGCCCCAATAGGCTCCCAAATATCACTTTGCAGATTCCACGAAAAGAGTGTTAGCAAACTGCTTCTTGAGGCAGAGGTTGTAACTCTGTGAGATGAACTCACAGATCAGAAAGAAGTTTCTCAGAAAGCTTCTTTCCACGTTTTGAACGGATGAAATTTCCTTTATCAGCGTAGGCCTCAATGTGATCCAAAGAAGCCCTTCTCAGATTCCTCAAAGACAGTGTTAATGGACTGCTCCACGAAACATAAGTGTAACTCTGTGAGATGAATTCACACATCACCAAGAAGTTTCTAAGAAAGCTTCTTTCTAGTTTTCATCTGTGGATATTTCCTTTGTCACTGTAATGTTCATTGCGCTATGAAGTATCTAATTGCAGATTTCCAGAAAACTGTGCTAACAAACTGATCACTGAAGAGAAACGTGTAACTCTGTGGGTTGCATTCACACTTGGCAATGCAGTTTCTCAGAAAGCTTCTCTTAGTTATTATGTGAGGATATTTCCTTTATAACCATGGGCCCCAATAGGCTCCCAAATATCACTTTGCAGATTCCACGAAAAGAGTGTTAGCAAACTGCTTCTTGAGGCAGAGGTTGTAACTCTGTGAGATGAACTCACAGATCAGAAAGAAGTTTCTGAGAAAGCTTCTTTCACGTTTTGAACGGATGAAATTTCCTTTATCAGCGTAGGCCTCAATGTGATCCAAAGAAGCCCTTCTCAGATTCCTCAAAGACAGTGTTAATGGACTGCTCCACGAAACATAAGTGTAACTCTGTGAGATGAATTCACACATCACCAAGAAGTTTCTAAGAAAGCTTCTTTCTAGTTTTCATCTCTGGATATTTCCTTTGTCACTGTAATGTTCATTGCGCTATGAAGTATCTAATTGCAGATTTCCAGAAAACTGTGCTAACAAACTGATCACTGAAGAGAAACGTGTAACTCTGTGGGTTGCATTCACACTTGGCAATGCAGTTTCTCAGAAAGCTTCTCTTTAGTTATTATGTGAGGATATTTCCTTTATCACCGTGGGCCCCAATAGGCTCCCAAATATCACTTTGCAGATTCCACGAAAAGAGTGTTAGCAAACTGCTTCTTGAGGCAGAGGTTGTAACTCTGTGAGATGAACTCACAGATCAGAAAGAAGTTTCTCAGAAAGCTTCTTTCACGGTTTGAACGGATGAAATTTCCTTTATCAGCGTAGGCCTCAAAGTGGTCTAAAGAAGCCCTTCTCAGAATCCTCAAAGACAGTGTTAACGGACTGCTCCACGAAAGATAAGTGTAACTCTGTGAGATGAATTCACACATCACCAAGACGTTTCTAAGAAAGCTTCTTTCTAGTTTTCATCTGTGGATATTTCATTTCTCAGTGTTATGTTCATTGTGGCTATGAAGTATCTAATTGCAGATTTCCAGAAAACTGTGCTAACAAACTGATCACTGAAGAGAAACGTGTAACTCTGTGAGTTGCATTCACACATGGCAATGCAGTTTCTCAGAAAGCTTCTCTTTAGTTATTATGTGAGGATATTTCCTTTATCACCATGGGCCCCAATAGGCTCCCAAATATCACTTTGCAGATTCCATGAAAAGAGTGTTAGCAAACTGCTTCTTGAGGCAGAGGTTGTAACTCTGTGAGATGAACTCACAGATCAGAAAGAAGTTTCTCAGAAAGCTTCTTTCACGGTTTGAACGGATGAAATTTCCTTTATCAGCGTAGGCCTCAATGTGATCCAAAGAAGCCCTTCTCAGATTCCTCAAAGACAGTGTTAATGGACTGCTCCACGAAACATAAGTGTAACTCTGTGAGATGAATTCACACATCACCAAGAAGTTTCTAAGAAAGCTTCTTTCTAGTTTTCATCTCTGGATATTTCCTTTGTCACTGTAATGTTCATTGCGCTATGAAGTATCTAACTGCAGATTTCCAGAAAACTGTGCTAACAAACTGATCACTGAAGAGAAACGTGTAACTCTGTGAGTTGCATTCACACTTGGCAATGCAGTTTCTCAGAAAGCTTCTCTTTAGTTATTATGTGAGGATATTTCCTTTATCACCATGGGCCCCAATAGGCTCCCAAATATCACTTTGCAGATTCCACGAAAAGAGTGTTAGCAAACTGCTTCTTGAGGCAGAGGTTGTAACTCTGTGAGATGAACTCACAGATCAGAAAGAAGTTTCTCAGAAAGCGTCTTTCACGTTTTGAACGGATGAAATTTCCTTTATCAGCGTAGGCCTCAATATGATCCAAAGAAGACCTTCTCAGATTCCTCAAAGACAGTGTTAATGGACTGCTCCACGAAACATAAGTGTAACTCTGTGAGATGAATTCACACATCACCAAGAAGTTTCTAAGAAAGCTTCTTTCTAGTTTTCATCTCTGGATATTTCCTTTGTCACTGTAATGTTCATTGCGCTATGAAGTATCTAATTGCAGATTTCCAGAAAACTGTGCTAACAAACTGATCACTGAAGAGAAACGTGTAACTCTGTGGGATGCATTCACACTTGGCAATGCAGTTTCTCAGAAAGCTTCTCTTTAGTTATTATGTGAGGATATTTCCTTTATCACCATGGGCCCCAATAGGCTCCCAAATATCACTTTGCAGATTCCACGAAAAGAGTGTTAGCAAACTGCTTCTTGAGGCAGAGGTTGTAACTCTGTGAGATGAACTCACAGATCAGAAAGAAGTTTCTCAGAAAGCTTCTTTCACGTTTTGAACGGATGAAATTTCCTTTATCAGCTTAGGCCTCAATATGATCCAAAGAAGCCCTTCTCAGATTCCTCAAAGACAGTGTTAATGCACTGCTCCACGAAACATAAGTGTAACTCTGTGAGATGAATTCACACATCACCAAGAAGTTTCTAAGAAAGCTTCTTTCTAGTTTTCATCTGTGGATATTTCATTTGTCACTGTTATGTTCATTGCGCTATGAAGTATCTAATTGCAGATTTCCAGAAACCTGTGCTAACAAACTGATCACAGAAGAGAAACGTGTAACTCTGTGAGTTGCATTCACACATGGCAATGCAGTTTCTCATAAGGCTTCTCTTTAGTTATTATGTGAGGATATTTCCTTTATCACCGTGGGCCCCAATAGGCTCCCAAATATCACTTTGCAGATTCCACGAAAAGAGTGTTAGCAAACTGCTTCTTGAGGCAGAGGTTGTAACTCTGTGAGATGAACTCACAGATCAGAAAGAAGTTTCTCAGAAAGCTTCTTTCACGGTTTGAACGGATGAAATTTCCTTTATCAGCGTAGGCCTCAAAGTGGTCTAAAGAAGCCCTTCTCAGAATCCTCAAAGACAGTGTTAACGGACGGCTCCACGAAACATAAGTGTAACTCTGTGAGATGAATTCACACATCACCAAGAAGTTTCTAAGAAACCTTCTTTCTAGTTTTCATTTGTGGATATTTCCTTTGTCACTGTAATGTTCATTGCGCTATGAAGTATCTAATTGCAGATTTCCAGAAAACTGTGCTAACAAACTGATCACAGAAGAGAAACGTGTAACTCTGTGAGTTGCATTCACACATGGCAATGCAGTTTCTCATAAGGCTTCTCTTTAGTTATTATGTGAGGATATTTCCTTTATCACCGTGGGCCCCAATAGGCTCCCAAATATCACTTTGCAGATCCAACGAAAAGAGTGTTAGCAAACTGCTTCTTGAGGCAGAGGTTGTAACTCTGTGAGATGAACTCACAGATCAGAAAGAAGTTTCTCAGAAAGCTTCTTTCACGGTTTGAACGGATGAAATTTCCTTTATCAGCGTAGGCCTCAGTATGATCCAAAGAAGCCCTTCTCAGATTCCTCAAAGACAGTGTTAATGGACTGCTCCACGAAACATAAGTGTAACTCTGTGAGATGAATTCACACATCACCAAGAAGTTTCTAAGAAAGCTTCTTTCTAGTTTTCATCTCTGGATATTTCCTTTGTCACTGTAATGTTCATTGCGCTATGAAGTATCTAATTGCAGATTTCCAGAAAACTGTGCTAACAAACTGATCACTGAAGAGAAACGTGTAACTCTGTGGGATGCATTCACACTTGGCAATGCAGTTTCTCAGAAAGCTTCTCTTTAGTTATTATGTGAGGATATTTCCTTTATCACCATGGGCCCCAATAGGCTCCCAAATATCACTTTGCAGATTCCATGAAAAGAGTGTTAGCAAACTGCTTCTTGAGGCAGAGGTTGTAACTCTGTGAGATGAACTCACAGATCAGAAAGAAGTTTCTCAGAAAGCTTCTTTCACGTTTTGAACGGATGAAATTTCCTTTATCAGCTTAGGCCTCAATATGATCCAAAGAAGCCCTTCTCAGATTCCTCAAAGACAGTGTTAATGGACTGCTCCACGAAACATAAGTGTAACTCTGTGAGATGAATTCACACATCACCAAGAAGTTTCTAAGAAAGCTTCTTTCTAGTTTTCATCTGTGGATATTTCCTTTGTCACTGTAATGTTCATTGCGCTATGAAGTATCTAATTGCAGATTTCCAGAAAACTGTGCTAACAAACTGATCACTGAAGAGAAACGTGTAACTCTGTGGGTTGCATTCACACTTGGCAATGCAGTTTCTCAGAAAGCTTCTCTTTAGTTATTATGTGAGGATATTTCCTTTATTACCATGGGCCCCAATAGGCTCCCAAATATCACTTTGCAGATTCCACGAAAAGAGTGTTAGCAAACTGCTTCTTGAGGCAGAGGTTGTAACTCTGTGAGATGAACTCACAGATCAGAAAGAAGTTTCTCAGAAAGCTTCTTTCTCCTTTTTATTGGAAGATGTTTCCATTGGCCCCATTGTTTTCAAAGGGATCGGGAATATCTGTTCTCAGATTCCACACAAATAGGCCTAGGCCACGGCCCCACGAAATACCGCTGCAACTTAGTGAGTTGAATTCACACATCACATAGCGTTTCTCAGAAAGCTTCTTTCTTTAGTAAGACGAGGTTATTTGTGGTCTTCGAGCGCCACCGTGTGTCCTATTGCAGATTCTGCGAAAATTCTGCTAGCGAGTTTCTCAGTGGAAACAATGATGGACATCTGTGGGCTGAATTCACCCACAACAAAGAAGTTTTTGAGAAGCCTTCTCTGCAGGTTTCTCTGAGGATAGTTCCTTATTCAGCATGCGATTCAACGATATCCAAGACATCACATCTGAGATTCCTCAAAATGAGTGCTAGGAAACTCCCCCGAGAACGGGTGATAGAACACTGTGAAATGAATTCACATATCACAAAGCAGTTTCTCACAAAGCTTGGTTCCGCTTTCTCTTGAAGGATATTTCCTTTCTCCTTCTATTCTTCAAAGCTATCTGAAATATCACTTCTCAGAATCCACGGAAACAGTCCAAAGAAACGGCTCCAAAGAACACTGGCGTAAGTCTGTGAGTTGCATTCACACATGGCAATGCAGTTTCTCAGAAAGCTTCTCTTTAGTTATTATGTGAGGATATTTCCTTTATTACCATGGGCCCCAATAGGCTCCCAAATATCACTTTGCAGATTCCACGAAAAGAGTGTTAGCAAACTGCTTCTTGAGGCAGAGGTTGTAACTCTGTGAGATGAACTCACAGATCAGAAAGAAGTTTCTCAGAAAGCTTCTTTCACGGTTTGAACGGATGAAATTTCCTTTATCAGCGTAGGCCTCAATGTGATCCAAAGAAGCCCTTCTCAGATTCCTCAAAGACAGTGTTAATGGACTGCTCCACGAAACATAAGTGTAACTCTGTGAGATGAATTCACACATCACCAAGAAGTTTCTAAGAAAGCTTCTTTCTAGTTTTCATCTCTGGATATTTCCTTTGTCACTGTAATGTTCATTGCGCTATGAAGTATCTAATTGCAGATTTCCAGAAAACTGTGCTAACAAACTGATCACTGAAGAGAAACGTGTAACTCTGTGGGTTGCATTCACACTTGGCAATGCAGTTTCTCAGAAAGCTTCTCTTTAGTTATTATGTGAGGATATTTCCTTTATTACCATGGGCCCCAATAGGCTCCCAAATATCACTTTGCAGATTCCACGAAAAGAGTGTTAGCAAACTGCTTCTTGAGGCAGAGGTTGTAACTCTGTGAGATGAACTCACAGATCAGAAAGAAGTTTCTCAGAAAGCTTCTTTCACGGTTTGAACGGATGAAATTTCCTTTATCAGCGTAGGCCTCAATATGATCCAAAGAAGCCCTTCTCAGATTCCTCAAAGACAGTGTTAATGGACTGCTCCACGAAACATAAGTGTAACTCTGTGAGATGAATTCACACATCACCAAGAAGTTTCTAAGAAAGCTTCTTTCTAGTTTTCATCTGTGGATATTTCCTTTGTCACTGTAATGTTCATTGCGCTATGAAGTATCTAATTGCAGATTTCCAGAAAACTGTGCTAACAAACTGATCACTGAAGAGAAACGTGTAACTCTGTGGGTTGCATTCACACTTGGCAATGCAGTTTCTCAGAAAGCTTCTCTTTAGTTATTATGTGAGGATATTTCCTTTATCACCATGGGCCCCAATAGGCTCCCAAATATCACTTTGCAGATTCCACGAAAAGAGTGTTAGCAAACTGCTTCTTGAGGCAGAGGTTGTAACTCTGTGAGATGAACTCACAGATCAGAAAGAAGTTTCTCAGAAAGCTTCTTTCTCATTTTTATTGGAAGATGTTTCCATTGGCCCCATTGTTTTCAAAGGGATCGGGAATATCTGTTCTCAGATTCCACACAAATAGGCCTAGGCCACGGCCCCACGAAATAACGCTGCAACTTAGTGAGTTGAATTCACACATCACATAGCGTTTCTCAGAAAACTTCTTTCTTTAGTAAGACGAGGTTATTTGTGGTCTTGGAGCGCCACCGTGTGTCCTATTGCAGATTCTGCGAAAATTCTGCTAGCGAGTTTCTCAGTGGAAACAATGATGGACATCTGTGGGCTGAATTCACCCACAACAAAGAAGTTTTTGAGAAGCCTTCTCTGCAGGTTTCTCTGAGGATAGTTCCTTATTCAGCATGCGATTCAACGATATCCAAGACATCACATCTGAGATTCCTCAAAATGAGTGCTAGGAAACTCCCCCGAGAACGGGTGATAGAACACAGTGAAATGAATTCACATATCACAAAGCAGTTTCTCACAAAGCTTGGTTCCGCTTTCTCTTGAAGGATATTTCCTTTCTCCTTCTATTCTTCAAAGCTATCTGAAATATCACTTCTCAGAATCCACGGAAACAGTCCAAAGAAATGGCTCCAAAGAACACTGGCGTAAGTCTGTGAGTTGCATTCACACATGGCAATGCAGTTTCTCAGAAAGCTTCTCTTTAGTTATTATGTGAGGATATTTCCTTTATTACCATGGGCCCCAATAGGCTCCCAAATATCACTTTGCAGATTCCACGAAAAGAGTGTTAGCAAACTGCTTCTTGAGGCAGAGGTTGTAACTCTGTGAGATGAACTCACAGATCAGAAAGAAGTTTCTCAGAAAGATTCTTTCACGGTTTGAACGGATGAAATTTCCTTTATCAGCGTAGGCCTCAAAGTGGTCTAAAGAAGCCCTTCTCAGAATCCTCAAAAACAGTGTTAATGGACGGCTCCACGAAACATAAGTGTAACTCTGTGAGATGAATTCACACATCACCAAGAAGTTTCTAAGAAAGCTTCTTTCTAGTTTTCATCTCTGGATATTTCATTTCTCACTGTAATGTACATTGCGCTATGAAGTATCTAATTGAAGATTTCCAGAAAACTGTGCTAACAAACTGATCACTGAAGAGAAACGTGTAACTCTGTGAGTTGCATTCACACATGGCAATGCAGTTTCTCAGAAAGCTTCTCTTTAGATATTATGTGAGGATATTTCCGTTATCACCGTGGGCCCCAATAGGCTCCCAAATATCACTTTGCAGATTCCACGAAAAGAGTGTTAGCAAACTGCTTCTTGAGGCAGAGGCTGTAACTCTGTGAGATGAACTCACAGATAAGAAAGAAGTTTCTCAGAAAGCTTCTTTCACGTTTTGAACGGATGAAATTTCCTTTTTCAGCTTAGGCCTCAATAGGATCCAAAGAAGCCCTTCTCAGATTCCTCAAAGACAGTGTTAATGCATTGCTCCAAGAAACATAAGTGTAACTCTGTGAGATGAATTCACACATCAACAAGAAGTTTCTAAGAAAGCTTCTTTCTAGTTTTCATCTGTGGATATTTCCTTTGTCACTGTAATGTTCATTGCGCTATGAAGTATCTAATTGCAGATTTCCAGAAAACTGTGCTAACAAACTGATCACTGAAGAGAAACGTGTAACTCTGTGAGTTGCATTCACACTTGGCAATGCAGTTTCTCAGAAAGCTTCTCTTTAGTTATTATGTGAGGATATTTCCTTTATCACCATGGGCCCCAATAGGCTCCCAAATATCACTTTGCAGATTCCACGAAAAGAGTGTTAGCAAACTGCTTCTTGAGGCAGAGGTTGTAACTCTGTGAGATGAACTCACAGATCAGAAAGAAGTTTCTCAGAAAGCTTCTTTCTCATTTTTATTGGAAGATGTTTCCATTGGCCCCATTGTTTTCAAAGGGATCGGGAATATCTGTTCTCAGATTCCACACAAATAGGCCTAGGCCACGGCCCCACGAAATACCGCTGCAACTTAGTGAGTTGAATTCACACATCACATAGCGTTTCTCAGAAAGCTTCTTTCTTTAGTAAGACGAGGTTATTTGTGGTCTTGGAGCGCCACCGTGTGTCCTATTGCAGATTCTGCGAAAATTCTGCTAGCGAGTTTCTCAGTGGAAACAATGATGGACATCTGTGGGCTGAATTCACCCACAACAAAGAAGTTTTTGAGAAGCCTTCTCTGCAGGTTTCTCTGAGGATAGTTCCTTATTCAGCTTGCGATTCAACGATATCCAAGACATCACATCTGAGATTCCTCAAAATGAGTGCTAGGAAACTCCCCCGAGAACGGGTGATAGAACACTGTGAAATGAATTCACATATCACAAAGCAGTTTCTCACAAAGCTTGGTTCCGCTTTCTCTTGAAGGATATTTCCTTTCTCCTTCTATTCTTCAAAGCTATCTGAAATATCACTTCTCAGAATCCACGGAAACAGTCCAAAGAAACGGCTCCAAAGAACACTGGCGTAAGTCTGTGAGTTGCATTCACACATGGCAATGCAGTTTCTCAGAAAGCTTCTCTTTAGTTATTATGTGAGGATATTTCCTTTATTACCATGGGCCCCAATAGGCTCCCAAATATCACTTTGCAGATTCCACGAAAAGAGTGTTAGGAAACTGCTTCTTGAGGCAGAGGTTGTAACTCTGTGAGATGAACTCACAGATCAGAAAGAAGTTTCTGAGAAAGTTTCCTTCACGTTTTGAACGGATGAAATTTCCTTTATCAGCGTAGGCCTCAATGTGATCCAAAGAAGCCCTTCTCAGATTCCTCAAAGACAGTGTTAATGGACTGCTCCACGAAACATAAGTGTAACTCTGTGAGATGAATTCACACATCACCAAGAAGTTTCTAAGAAAGCTTCTTTCTAGTTTTCATCTGGGGATATTTCATTTGTCACTGTTATGTTCATTGCGCTATGAAGTATCTAATTGCAGATTTCCAGAAAACTGTGCTAACAAACTGATCACAGAAGAGAAACGTGTAACTCTGTGAATTGCATTCACACATGGCAATGCAGTTTCTCAGAAAGCTTCTCTTTAGTTATTATGTGAGGATATTTCCTTTATCACCATGGGCCCCAATAGGCTCCCAAATATCACTTTGCAGATTCCACGAAAAGAGTGTTAGCAAACTGCTTCTTGAGGCAGAGGTTGTAACTCTGTGAGATGAACTCACAGATCAGAAAGAAGTTTCTCAGAAAGCTTCTTTCACGGTTTGAACGGATGAAATTTCCTTTATCAGCGTAGGCCTCACAGTGGTCTAAAGAAGACCTTCTCAGAATCCTCAAAGACAGTGTTAACGGACTGCTCCACGAAACATAAGTGTAACTCTGTGAGATGAATTCATACATCACCAAGAAGTTTCTAAGAAAGCTTCTTTCTAGTTTTCATCTGTGGATATTTCCTTTGTCACTGTAATGTTCATTGCGCTATGAAGTATATAATTGCAGATTTCCAGAAAACTGTGCTAACAAACTGATCACTGAAGAGAAACGTGTAACTCTGTGGGTTGCATTCACACTTGGCAATGCAGTTTCTCAGAAAGCTTCTCTTTAGTTATTATGTGAGGATATTTCCTTTATCACCATGGGCCCCAATAGGCTCCCAAATATCACTTTGCAGATTCCACGAAAAGAGTGTTAGCAAACTGCTTCTTGAGGCAGAGGTTGTAACTCTGTGAGATGAACTCACAGATCAGAAAGAAGTTTCTCAGAAAGCTTCTTTCACGTTTTGAACGGATGAAATTTCCTTTATCAGCTTAGGCCTCAATATGATCCAAAGAAGCCCTTCTCAGATTCCTCAAAGACAGTGTTAATGCACTGCTCCACGAAACATAAGTGTAACTCTGTGAGATGAATTCACACATCACCAAGAAGTTTCTAAGAAAGCTTCTTTCTAGTTTTCATCTGTGGATATTTCATTTGTCACTGTTATGTTCATTGCGCTATGAAGTATCTAATTGCAGATTTCCAGAAAACTGTGCTAACAAACTGATCACAGAAGAGAAACGTGTAACTCTGTGAGTTGCATTCACACATGGCAATGCAGTTTCTCATAAAGCTTCTCTTTAGTTATTATGTGAGGATATTTCCTTTATCACCGTGGGCCCCAATAGGCTCCCAAATATCACTTTGCAGATTCCACGAAAAGAGTGTTAGCAAACTGCTTCTTGAGGCAGAGGTTGTAACTCTGTGAGATGAACTCACAGATCAGAAAGAAGTTTCTCAGAAAGCTTCTTTCACGGTTTGAACGGATGAAATTTCCTTTATCAGCGTAGGCCTCAAAGTGGTCTAAAGAAGCCCTTCTCAGAATCCTCAAAGACAGTGTTAACGGACGGCTCCACGAAACATAAGTGTAACTCTGTGAGATGAATTCACACATCACCAAGAAGTTTCTAAGAAACCTTCTTTCTAGTTTTCATTTGTGGATATTTCCTTTGTCACTGTAATGTTCATTGCGCTATGAAGTATCTAATTGCAGATTTCCAGAAAACTGTGCTAACAAACTGATCACTGAAGAGATAGTGTAACTCTGTGAGTTGCATTCACACATGGCAATGCAGTTTCTCAGAAAGCTTCTCTTTAGTTATTATGTGAGGATATTTCCTTTATCACCATGGGCCCCAATAGGCTCCCAAATCACTTTGCAGATTCCATGAAAAGAGTGTTAGCAAACTGCTTCTTGAGGCAGAGGTTGTAACTCTGTGAGATGAACTCACAGATCAGAAAGAAGTTTCTCAGAAAGCTTCTTTCACGGTTTGAACGGATGAAATTTCCTTTATCAGCGTAGGCCTCAATGGATCCAAAGAAGCCCTTCTCAGATTCCTCAAAGACAGTGTTAATGGACTGCTCCACGAAACATAAGTGTAACTCTGTGAGATGAATTCACACATCACCAAGAAGTTTCTAAGAAAGCTTCTTTCTAGTTTTCATCTCTGGATATTTCCTTTGTCACTGTAATGTTCATTGCGCTATGAAGTATCTAATTGCAGATTTCCAGAAAACTGTGCTAACAAACTGATCACTGAAGAGAAACGTGTAACTCTGTGGGTTGCATTCACACTTGGCAATGCAGTTTCTCAGAAAGCTTCTCTTTAGTTATTATGTGAGGATATTTCCTTTATTACCATGGGCCCCAATAGGCTCCCAAATATCACTTTGCAGATTCCACGAAAAGAGTGTTAGCAAACTGCTTCTTGAGGCAGAGGTGGTAACTCTGTGAGATGAACTCACAGATCAGAAAGAAGTTTCTCAGAAAGCTTCTTTCACGTTTTGAACGGGATGAAATTTCCTTTATCAGCGTAGGCCTCAGTATGATCCAAAGAAGCCCTTCTCAGATTCCTCAAAGACAGTGTTAATGGACTGCTCCACGAAACATAAGTGTAACTCTGTGAGATGAATTCACACATCACCAAGAAGTTTCTAAGAAAGCTTCTTTCTAGTTTTCATCTCTGGATATTTCCTTTGTCACTGTAATGTTCATTGCGCTATGAAGTATCTAATTGCAGATTTCCAGAAAACTGTGCTAACAAACTGATCACGGAAGAGAAACGTGTAACTCTGTGGGTTGCATTCACACTTGGCAATGCAGTTTCTCAGAAAGCTTCTCTTTAGTTATTATGTGAGGATATTTCCTTTATTACCATGGGCCCCAATAGGCTCCCAAATATCACTTTGCAGATTCCACGAAAAGAGTGTTAGCAAACTGCTTCTTGAGGCAGAGGTTGTAACTCTGTGAGATGAACTCACAGATCAGAAAGAAGTTTCTCAGAAAGCTTCTTTCTCCTTTTTATTGGAAGATGTTTCCATTGGCCCCATTGTTTTCAAAGGGATCGGGAATATCTGTTCTCAGATTCCACACAAATAGGCCTAGGCCACGGCCCCACGAAATACCGCTGCAACTTAGTGAGTTGAATTCACACATCACATAGCGTTTCTCAGAAAGCTTCTTTCTTTAGTAAGACGAGGTTATTTGTGGTCTTCGAGCGCCACCGTGTGTCCTATTGCAGATTCTGCGAAAATTCTGCTAGCGAGTTTCTCAGTGGAAACAATGATGGACATCTGTGGGCTGAATTCACCCACAACAAAGAAGTTTTTGAGAAGCCTTCTCTGCAGGTTTCTCTGAGGATAGTTCCTTATTCAGCATGCGATTCAACGATATCCAAGACATCACATCTGAGATTCCTCAAAATGAGTGCTAGGAAACTCCCCCGAGAACGGGTGATAGAACACTGTGAAATGAATTCACATATCACAAAGCAGTTTCTCACAAAGCTTGGTTCCGCTTTCTCTTGAAGGATATTTCCTTTCTCCTTCTATTCTTCAAAGCTATCTGAAATATCACTTCTCAGAATCCACGGAAACAGTCCAAAGAAACGGCTCCAAAGAACACTGGCGTAAGTCTGTGAGTTGCATTCACACATGGCAATGCAGTTTCTCAGAAAGCTTCTCTTTAGTTATTATGTGAGGATATTTCCTTTATTACCATGGGCCCCAATAGGCTCCCAAATATCACTTTGCAGATTCCACGAAAAGAGTGTTAGCAAACTGCTTCTTGAGGCAGAGGTTGTAACTCTGTGAGATGAACTCACAGATCAGAAAGAAGTTTCTCAGAAAGCTTCTTTCACGGTTTGAACGGATGAAATTTCCTTTATCAGCGTAGGCCTCAATGTGATCCAAAGAAGCCCTTCTCAGATTCCTCAAAGACAGTGTTAATGGACTGCTCCACGAAACATAAGTGTAACTCTGTGAGATGAATTCACACATCACCAAGAAGTTTCTAAGAAAGCTTCTTTCTAGTTTTCATCTCTGGATATTTCCTTTGTCACTGTAATGTTCATTGCGCTATGAAGTATCTAATTGCAGATTTCCAGAAAACTGTGCTAACAAACTGATCACTGAAGAGAAACGTGTAACTCTGTGGGTTGCATTGACACTTGGCAATGCAGTTTCTCAGAAAGCTTCTCTTTAGTTATTATGTGAGGATATTTCCTTTATTACCGTTGGCCCCAATAGGCTCCCAAATATCACTTTGCCGATTCCACGAAAAGTGTGTTAGCAAACTGCTTCTTGAGGCAGAGGTTGTAACTCTGTGAGATGAACTCACAGATCAGAAAGAAGTTTCTCAGAAAGCTTCTTTCTCATTTTTATTGGAAGATGTTTCCATTGGCCCCATTGTTTTCAAAGGGATCGGGAATATCTGTTCTCAGATTCCACACAAACAGGCCTAGGCCACGGCCCCACGAAATACCACTGCAACTTAGTGAGTTGAATTCACACATCACATAGCGTTTCTCAGAAAGCTTCTTTCTTTAGTAAGACGAGGTTATTTGTGGTCTTGGAGCGCCACCGTGTGTCCAATCGCAGATTCTGCGAAAATTCTGCTAGCGAGTTTCTCAGTGGAAACAATGATGGACATCTGTGGGCTGAATTCACCCACAACAAAGAAGTTTTTGAGAAGCCTTCTCTGCAGGTTTCTCTGAGGATAGTTCCTTATTCAGCATGCGATTCAACGATATCCAAGACATCACATCTGAGATTCCTCAAAATGAGTGCTAGGAAACTCCCCCGAGAACGGGTGATAGAACACTGTGAAATGAATTCACATATCACAAAGCAGTTTCTCACAAAGCTTGGTTCCGCTTTCTTTGAAGGATATTTCCTTTCTCCTTCTATTCTTCAAAGCTATCTGAAATATCACTTCTCAGAATCCACGGAAACAGTCCAAAGAAACGGCTCCAAAGAACACTGGCGTAAGTCTGTGAGTTGCATTCACACATAGCAATGCAGTTTCTCAGAAAGCTTCTCTTTATTTATTATGTGAGGATATTTCCTTTATCACCATGGGCCCCAATAGGCTCCCAAATATCACTTTGCAGATTCCATGAAAAGAGTGTTAGCAAACTGCTTCTTGAGGCAGAGGTAGTAACTCTGTGAGATGAACTCACAGATCAGAAAGAAGTTTCTCAGAAAGCGTCTTTCACGTTTTGAACGGATGAAATTTCCTTTATCAGCGTAGGCCTCAAAGTGGTCTAAAGAAGCCCTTCTCAGAATCCTCAAAGACAGTGTTAATGGACTGCTCCACGAAACATAAGTGTAACTCTGTGAGATGAATTCACACATCACCAAGAAGTTTCTAAGAAAGCTTCTTTCTAGTTTTCATCTGTGGATATTTCCTTTGTCACTGTAATGTTCATTGCGCTATGAAGTATCTAATTGCAGATTTCCAGAAAACTGTGCTAACAAACTGATCACTGAAGAGAAACGTGTAACTCTGTGAGTTGCATTCACACTTGGCAATGCAGTTTCTCAGAAAGCTTCTCTTTAGTTATTATGTGAGGATATTTCCTTTATCACCATGGGCCCCAATAGGCTCCCAAATATCACTTTGCAGATTCCACGAAAAGAGTGTTAGCAAACTGCTTCTTGAGGCAGAGGTTGTAACTCTGTGAGATGAACTCACAGATCAGAAAGAAGTTTCTCAGAAAGCTTCTTTCACGGTTTGAACGGATGAAATTTCCTTTATCAGCGTAGGCCTCAAAGTGGTCTAAAGAAGCCCTTCTCAGAATCCTCAAAGACAGTGTTAACGGACTGCTCCACGAGACATAAGTGTAACTCTGTGAGATGAATTCACACATCACCAAGAAGTTTCTAAGAAAGCTTCTTTCTAGTTTTCATCTGTGGATATTTCATTTCTCACTGTTATGTTCATTGCGCTATGAAGTATCTAATTGCAGATTTCCAGAAAACTGTGCTAACAAACTGATCACTGAAGAGAAACGTGTAACTCTGTGAGTTGCATTCACACATGGCAATGCAGTTTCTCAGAAAGCTTCTCTTTAGTTATTATGTGAGGATATTTCCGTTATCACCATGGGCCCCAATAGGCTCCCAAATATCACTTTGCAGATTCCACGAAAAGAGTGTTAGCAAACTGCTTCTTGAGGCAGAGGTTGTAACTCTGTGAGATGAACTCACAGATCAGAAAGAAGTTTCTCAGAAAGCTTCTTTCACGTTTTGAACGGATGAAATTTCCTTTATCAGCGTAGGCCTCAATGTGATCCAAAGAAGCCCTTCTCAGATTCCTCAAAGACAGTGTTAATGGACTGCTCCACGAAACATAAGTGTAACTCTGTGAGATGAATTCACACATCACCAAGAAGTTTCTAAGAAAGCTTCTTTCTAGTTTTCATCTCTGGATATTTCCTTTGTCACTGTAATGTTCATTGGGCTATGAAGTATCTAATTGCAGATTTCCAGAAAACTGTGCTAACAAACTGATCACTGAAGAGAAACGTGTAACTCTGTGGGTTGCATTCACACTTGGCAATGCAGTTTCTCAGAAAGCTTCTCTTTAGTTATTATGTGAGGATATTTCCTTTATCACCATGGGCCCCAATAGGCTCCCAAATATCACTTTGCAGATTCCACGAAAAGAGTGTTAGCAAACTGCTTCTTGAGGCAGAGGTTGTAACTCTGTGAGATGAACTCACAGATCAGAAAGAAGTTTCTCAGAAAGCTTCTTTCACGTTTTGAACGGATGAAATTTCCTTTATCAGCTTAGGCCTCAATATGATCCAAAGAAGCCCTTCTCAGATTCCTCAAAGACAGTGTTAATGCACTGCTCCACGAAACATAAGTGTAACTCTGTGAGATGAATTCACACATCACCAAGAAGTTTCTAAGAAAGCTTCTTTCTAGTTTTCATCTGTGGATATTTCATTTGTCACTGTTATGTTCATTGCGCTATGAAGTATCTAATTGCAGATTTCCGGAAAACTGTGCTAACAAACTGATCACAGAAGAGAAACGTGTAACTCTGTGAGTTGCATTCACACATGGCAATGCAGTTTCTCATAAAGCTTCTCTTTAGTTATTATGTGAGGATATTTCCTTTATCACCGTGGGCCCCAAAAGGCTCCCAAATATCACTTTGCAGATTCCACGAAAAGAGTGTTAGCAAACTGCTTCTTGAGGCAGAGGTTGTAACTCTGTGAGATGAACTCACAGATCAGAAAGAAGTTTCTCAGAAAGCTTCTTTCACGGTTTGAACGGATGAAATTTCCTTTATCAGCGTAGGCCTCAAAGTGGTCTAAAGAAGCCCTTCTCAGAATCCTCAAAGACAGTGTTAACGGACGGCTCCACGAAACATAAGTGTAACTCTGTGAGATGAATTCACACATCACCAAGAAGTTTCTAAGAAACCTTCTTTCTAGTTTTCATTTGTGGATATTTCCTTTGTCACTGTAATGTTCATTGCGCTATGAAGTATCTAATTGCAGATTTCCAGAAAACTGTGCTAACAAACTGATCACTGAAGAGATAGTGTAACTCTGTGAGTTGCATTCACACATGGCAATGCAGTTTCTCAGAAAGCTTCTCTTTAGTTATTATGTGAGGATATTTCCTTTATCACCATGGGCCCCAATAGGCTCCCAAATATCACTTTGCAGATTCCATGAAAAGAGTGTTAGCAAACTGCTTCTTGAGGCAGAGGTTGTAACTCTGTGAGATGAACTCACAGATCAGAAAGAAGTTTCTCAGAAAGCTTCTTTCACGGTTTGAACGGATGAAATTTCCTTTATCAGCGTAGGCCTCAATGTGATCCAAAGAAGCCCTTCTCAGATTCCTCAAAGACAGTGTTAATGGACTGCTCCACGAAACATAAGTGTAACTCTGTGAGATGAATTCACACATCACCAAGAAGTTTCTAAGAAAGCTTCTTTCTAGTTTTCATCTCTGGATATTTCCTTTGTCACTGTAATGTTCATTGCGCTATGAAGTATCTAATTGCAGATTTCCAGAAAACTGTGCTAACAAACTGATCACTGAAGAGAAACGTGTAACTCTGTGGGTTGCATTCACACTTGGCAATGCAGTTTCTCAGAAAGCTTCTCTTTAGTTATTATGTGAGGATATTTCCTTTATTACCATGGGCCCCAATAGGCTCCCAAATATCACTTTGCAGATTCCACGAAAAGAGTGTTAGCAAACTGCTTCTTGAGGCAGAGGTTGTAACTCTGTGAGATGAACTCACAGATCAGAAAGAAGTTTCTCAGAAAGCTTCTTTCACGTTTTGAAGGGATGAAATTTCCTTTATAAGCGTAGGCCTCAGTATGATCCAAAGAAGCCCTTCTCAGATTCCTCAAAGACAGTGTTAATGGACTGCTCCACGAAACATAAGTGTAACTCTGTGAGATGAATTCACACATCACCAAGAAGTTTCTAAGAAAGCTTCTTTCTAGTTTTCATCTGTGGATATTTCCTTTGTCACTGTAATGTTCATTGCGCTATGAAGTATCTAATTGCAGATTTCCAGAAAACTGTGCTAACAAACTGATCACTGAAGAGAAACGTGTAACTCTGTGGGTTGCATTCACACTTGGCAATGCAGTTTCTCAGAAAGCTTCTCTTTAGTTATTATGTGAGGATATTTCCTTTATTACCATGGGCCCCAATAGGCTCCCAAATATCACTTTGCAGATTCCACGAAAAGAGTGTTAGCAAACTGCTTCTTGAGGCAGAGGTTGTAACTCTTTGAGATGAACTCACAGATCAGAAAGAAGTTTCTCAGAAAGCTTCTTTCACGGTTTGAACGGATGAAATTTCCTTTATCAGCGTAGGCCTCAATGTGATCCAAAGAAGCCCTTCTCAGATTCCTCAAAGACAGTGTTAATGGACTGCTCCACGAAACATAAGTGTAACTCTGTGAGATGAATTCACACATCACCAAGAAGTTTCTAAGAAAGCTTCTTTCTAGTTTTCATCTCTGGATATTTCCTTTGTCACTGTAATGTTCATTGCGCTATGAAGTATCTAATTGCAGATTTCCAGAAAACTGTGCTAACAAACTGATCACTGAAGAGAAACGTGTAACTCTGTGGGTTGCATTCACACTTGGCAATGCAGTTTCTCAGAAAGCTTCTCTTTAGTTATTATGTGAGGATATTTCCTTTATTACCATGGGCCCCAATAGGCTCCCAAATATCACTTTGCAGATTCCACGAAAAGAGTGTTAGCAAACTGCTTCTTGAGGCAGAGGTTGTAACTCTGTGAGATGAACTCACAGATCAGAAAGAAGTTTCTCAGAAAGCTTCTTTCACGGTTTGAACGGATGAAATTTCCTTTATCAGCGTAGGCCTCAAAGTGGTCTAAAGAAGCCCTTCTCAGAATCCTCAAAGACAGTGTTAACGGACGGCTCCACGAAACATAAGTGTAACTCTGTGAGATGAATTCACACATCACCAAGAAGTTTCTAAGAAAGCTTCTTTCTAGTTTTCATCTCTGGATATTTCATTTCTCACTGTAATCTACATTGCGCTATGAAGTATCTAATTGAAGATTTCCAGAAAACTGTGCTAACAAACTGATCACTGAAGAGAAACGTGTAACTCTGTGAGTTGCATTCACACATGGCAATGCAGTTTCTCAGAAAGCTTCTCTTTAGATATTATGTGAGGATATTTCCGTTATCACCGTGGGCCCCAATAGGCTCCCAAATATCACTTTGCAGATTCCACGAAAAGAGTGTTAGCAAACTGCTTCTTGAGGCAGAGGCTGTAACTCTGTGAGATGAACTCACAGATCAGAAAGAAGTTTCTCAGAAAGCTTCTTTCACGTTTTGAACGGATGAAATTTCCTTTATCAGCTTAGGCCTCAATATGATCCAAAGAAGCCCTTCTCAGATTCCTCAAAGACACTGTTAATGCCCTGCTCCAAGAAACATAAGTGTAACTCTGTGAGATGAATTCACACATCACCAAGAAGTTTCTAAGAAAGCTTCTTTCTAGTTTTCATCTGTGGATATTTCATTTGTCACTGTTATGTTCATTGCGCTATGAAGTATCTAATTGCAGATTTCCAGAAAACTGTGCTAACAAACTGATCACAGAAGAGAAACGTGTAACTCTGTGAGTTGCATTCACACATGGCAATGCAGTTTCTCAGAAAGCTTCTCTTTAGTTATTATGTGAGGATATTTCCTTTATCACCATGGGCCCCAATAGGCTCCCAAATATCACTTTGCAGATTCCACGAAAAGAGTGTTAGCAAACTGCTTCTTGAGGCAGAGGTTGTAACTCTGTGAGATGAACTCACAGATCAGAAAGAAGTTTCTCAGAAAGCTTCTTTCACGTTTTGAACGGATGAAATTTCCTTTATCAGCGTAGGCCTCAAAGTGGTCTAAAGAAGCCCTTCTCAGAATCCTCAAAGACAGTGTTAACGGACTGCTCCACGAAACATAAGTGTAACTCTGTGAGATGAATTCACACATCACCAAGAAGTTTCTAAGAAAGCTTCTTTCTAGTTTTCATCTGTGGATATTTCCTTTGTCACTGTAATGTTCATTGCGCTATGAAGTATCTAACTGCAGATTTCCAGAAAACTGTGCTAACAAACTGATCACTGAAGAGAAACGTGTAACTCTGTGGGTTGCATTCACACTTGGCAATGCAGTTTCTCAGAAAGCTTCTCTTTAGTTATTATGTGAGGATATTTCCTTTATAACCATGGGCCCCAATAGGCTCCCAAATATCACTTTGCAGATTCCACGAAAAGAGTGTTAGCAAACTGCTTCTTGAGGCAGAGGTTGTAACTCTGTGAGATGAACTCACAGATCAGAAAGAAGTTTCTCAGAAAGCTTCTTTCACGTTTTGAACGGATGAAATTTCCTTTATCAGCGTAGGCCTCAATATGATCCAAAGAAGCCCTTCTCAGATTCCTCAAAGACAGTGTTAATGGACTGCTCCACGAAACATAAGTGTAACTCTGTGAGATGAATTCACACATCACCAAGAAGTTTCTAAGAAAGCTTCTTTCTAGTTTTCATCTGTGGATATTTCCTTTGTCACTGTAATGTATCTAATTGCAGATTTCCAGAAAACTGTGCTAACAAACTGATCACTGAAGAGAAACGTGTAACTCTGTGAGTTGCATTCACACTTGGCAATGCAGTTTCTCAGAAAGCTTCTCTTTAGTTATTATGTGAGGATATTTCCTTTATCACCATGGGCCCCAATAGGCTCCCAAATATCACTTTGCAGATTCCACGAAAAGAGTGTTAGCAAACTGCTTCTTGAGGCAGAGGTTGTAACTCTGTGAGATGAACTCACAGATCAGAAAGAAGTTTCTCAGAAAGCTTCTTTCTCCTTTTTATTGGAAGATGTTTCCATTGGCCCCATTGTTTTCAAAGGGATCGGGAATATCTGTTCTCAGATTCCTCACAAATAGGCCTAGGCCACGGCCCCACGAAATACCGCTGCAACTTAGTGAGTTGAATTCACACATCACATAGCGTTTCTCAGAAAGCTTCTTTCTTTAGTAAGACGAGGTTATTTGTGGTCTTGGAGCGCCACCGTGTGTCCTATTGCAGATTCTGCGAAAATTCTGCTAGCGAGTTTCTCAGTGGAAACAATGATGGACATCTGTGGGCTGAATTCACCCACAACAAAGAAGTTTTTGAGAAGCCTTCTCTGCAGGTTTCTCTGAGGATAGTTCCTTATTCAGCATGCGATTCAACGATATCCAAGACATCACATCTGAGATTCCTCAAAATGAGTGCTAGGAAACTCCCCCGAGAACGGGTGATAGAACACTGTGAAATGAATTCACATATCACAAAGCAGTTTCTCACAAACCTTGGTTCCGCTTTCTCTTGAAGGATATTTCCTTTCTCCTTCTATTCTTCAAAGCTATCTGAAATATCACTTCTCAGAATCCACGGAAACAGTCCAAAGAAACGGCTCCAAAGAACACTGGCGTAAGTCTGTGAGTTGCATTCACACATGGCAATGCAGTTTCTCAGAAAGCTTCTCTTTAGTTATTATGTGAGGATATTTCCTTTATTACCATGGGCCCCAATAGGCTCCCAAATATCACTTTGCAGATTCCACGAAAAGAGTGTTAGCAAACTGCTTCTTGAGGCAGAGGTTGTAACTCTGTGAGATGAACTCACAGATCAGAAAGAAGTTTCTCAGAAAGCTTCTTTCACGTTTTGAACGGATGAAATTTCCTTTATCAGCGTAGGCCTCAATATGATCCAAAGAAGCCCTTCTCAGATTCCTCAAAGACAGTGTTAATGGACTGCTCCACGAAACATAAGTGTAACTCTGTGAGATGAATTCACACATCACCAAGAAGTTTCTAAGAAAGCTTCTTTCTAGTTTTCATTTGTGGATATTTCATTTGTCACTGTTATGTTCATTGCGCTATGAAGTATCTAATTGCAGATTTCCAGAAAACTGTGCTAACAAACTGATCACTGAAGAGAATCGTGTAACTCTGTGAGTTGCATTCACACACGGCAATGCAGTTTCTCAGAAAGCTTCTCCTCAGTTATTATGTGAGGATATTTCCTTTATCACCATGGGCCCCAATAGGCTCCCAAATATCACTTTGCAGATTCCACGAAAAGAGTGTTAGGAAACTGCTTCTTGAGGCAGAGGTTGTAACTCTGTGAGATGAACTCACAGATCAGAAAGAAGTTTCTCAGAAAGCTTCCTTCACGTTTTGAACGGATGAAATTTCCTTTATCAGCGTAGGGCCTCAATGTGATCCAAAGAAGCCCTTCTCAGATTCCTCAAAGACAGTGTTAATGGACTGCTCCACGAAACATAAGTGTAACTCTGTGAGATGAATTCACACATCACCAAGAAGTTTCTAAGAAAGCTTCTTTCTAGTTTTCATTTGTGGATATTTCATTTGTCACTGTAATGTTCATTGCGCTATGAAGTATCTAATTGCAGATTTCCAGAAAACTGTGCTAACAAACTGATCACAGAAGAGAAACGTGTAACTCTGTGAATTGCATTCACACATGGCAATGCAGTTTCTCAGAAAGCTTCTCTTTAGTTATTATGTGAGGATATTTCCTTTATCACCATGGGCCCCAATAGGCTCCCAAATATCACTTTGCAGATTCCACGAAAAGAGTGTTAGCAAACTGCTTCTTGAGGCAGAGGTTGTAACTCTGTGAGATGAACTCACAGATCAGAAAGAAGTTTCTCAGAAAGCTTCTTTCTCATTTTTATTGGAAGATGTTTCCATTGGCCCCATTGTTTTCAAAGGGATCGGGAATATCTGTTCTCAGATTCCACACAAATAGGCCTAGGCCACGGCCCCACGAAATACCGCTGCAACTTAGTGAGTTGAATTCACACATCACATAGCGTTTCTCAGAAAGCTTCTTTCTTTAGTAAGACGAGGTTATTTGTGGTCTTCGAGCGCCACCGTGTGTCCTATTGCAGATTCTGCGAAAATTCTGCTAGCGAGTTTCTCAGTGGAAACAATGATGGACATCTGTGGGCTGAATTCACCCACAACAAAGAAGTTTTTGAGAAGCCTTCTCTGCAGGTTTCTCTGAGGATAGTTCCTTATTCAGCATGCGATTCAACGATATCCAAGACATCACATCTGAGATTCCTCAAAATGAGTGCTAGGAAACTCCCCCGAGAACGGGTGATAGAACACTGTGAAATGAATTCACATATCACAAAGCAGTTTCTCACAAAGCTTGGTTCCGCTTTCTCTTGAAGGATATTTCCTTTCTCCTTCTATTCTTCAAAGCTATCTGAAATATCACTTCTCAGAATCCACGGAAACAGTCCAAAGAAACGGGTCCAAAGAACACTGGCGTAAGTCTGTGAGTTGCATTCACACATGGCAATGCAGTTTCTCAGAAAGCTTCTCTTTAGTTATTATGTGAGGATATTTCCTTTATTACCATGGGCCCCAATAGGCTCCCAAATATCACTTTGCAGATTCCACGAAAAGAGTGTTAGCAAACTGCTTCTTGAGGCAGAGGTTGTAACTCTGTGAGATGAACTCACAGATCAGAAAGAAGTTTCTCAGAAAGCTTCTTTCACGTTTTGAACGGATGAAATTTCCTTTATCAGCGTAGGCCTCAATATGATCCAAAGAAGCCCTTCTCAGATTCCTCAAAGACAGTGTTAATGGACTGCTCCACGAAACATAAGTGTAACTCTGTGAGATGAATTCACACATCACCAAGAAGTTTCTAAGGAAGCTTCTTTCTAGTTTTCATTTGTGGACATTTCATTTGTCACTGTTATGTTCATTGCGCTATGAAGTATCTAATTGCAGATTTCCAGAAAACTGTGCTAACAAACTGATCACTGAAGAGAAACGTGTAACTCTGTGAGTTGCATTCACACACGGCAATGCAGTTTCTCAGAAAGCTTCTCCTTAGTTATTATGTGAGGATATTTCCTTTATCACCATGGGCCCCAATAGGCTCCCAAATATCACTTTGCAGATTCCACGAAAAGAGTGTTAGCAAACTGCTTCTTGAGGCAGAGGTTGTAACTCTGTGAGATGAACTCACAGATCAGAAAGAAGTTTCTCAGAAAGCTTCTTTCTCATTTTTATTGGAAGATGTTTCCATTGGCCCCATTGTTTTCAAAGGGATCGGGAATATCTGTTCTCAGATTCCACACAAATAGGCCTAGGCCACGGCCCCACGAAATACCGCTGCAACTTAGTGAGTTGAATTCACACATCACATAGCGTTTCTCAGAAAGCTTCTTTCTTTAGTAAGACGAGGTTATTTGTGGTCTTCGAGCGCCACCGTGTGTCCTATTGCAGATTCTGCGAAAATTCTGCTAGCGAGTTTCTCAGTGGAAACAATGATGGACATCTGTGGGCTGAATTCACTCACAACAAAGAAGTTTTTGAGAAGCCTTCTCTGCAGGTTTCTCTGAGGATAGTTCCTTATTCAGCATGCGATTCAACGATATCCAAGACATCACATCTGAGATTCCTCAAAATGAGTGCTAGGAAACTCCCCCGAGAACGGGTGATAGAACACTGTGAAATGAATTCACATATCACAAAGCAGTTTCTCACAAAGCTTGGTTCCGCTTTCTCTTGAAGGATATTTCCTTTCTCCTTCTATTCTTCAAAGCTATCTGAAATATCACTTCTCAGAATCCACGGAAACAGTCCAAAGAAACGGCTCCAAAGAACACTGGCGTAAGTCTGTGAGTTGCATTCACACATGGCAATGCAGTTTCTCAGAAAGCTTCTCTTTAGTTATTATGTGAGGATATTTCCTTTATAACCATGGGCCCCAATAGGCTCCCAAATATCACTTTGCAGATTCCACGAAAAGAGTGTTAGCAAACTGCTTCTTGAGGCAGAGGTTGTAACTCTGTGAGATGAACTCACAGATCAGAAAGAAGTTTCTGAGAAAGCTTCTTTCACGTTTTGAACGGATGAAATTTCCTTTATCAGCGTAGGCCTCAATGTGATCCAAAGAAGCCCTTCTCAGATTCCTCAAAGACAGTGTTAATGGACTGCTCCACGAAACATAAGTGTAACTCTGTGAGATGAATTCACACATCACCAAGAAGTTTCTAAGAAAGCTTCTTTCTAGTTTTCATCTCTGGATATTTCCTTTGTCACTGTAATGTTCATTGCGCTATGAAGTATCTAATTGCAGATTTCCAGAAAACTGTGCTAACAAACTGATCACTGAAGAGAAACGTGTAACTCTGTGGGTTGCATTCACACTTGGCAATGCAGTTTCTCAGAAAGCTTCTCTTTAGTTATTATGTGAGGATATTTCCTTTATCACCATGGGCCCCAATAGGCTCCCAAATATCACTTTGCAGATTCCACGAAAAGAGTGTTAGCAAACTGCTTCTTGAGGCAGAGGTTGTAACTCTGTGAGATGAACTCACAGATCAGAAAGAAGTTTCTCAGAAAGCTTCTTTCACGTTTTGAACGGATGAAATTTCCTTTATCAGCTTAGGCCTCAATATGATCCAAAGAAGCCCTTCTCAGATTCCTCAAAGACAGTGTTAATGCACTGCTCCACGAAACATAAGTGTAACTCTGTGAGATGAATTCACACATCACCAAGAAGTTTCTAAGAAAGCTTCTTTCTAGTTTTCATCTGTGGATATTTCATTTGTCACTGTTATGTTCATTGCGCTATGAAGTATCTAATTGCAGATTTCCAGAAAACTGTGCTAACAAACTGATCACTGAAGAGAAACGTGTAACTCTGTGAGTTGCATTCACACATGGCAATGCAGTTTCTCAGAAAGCTTCTCTTTAGTTATTATGTGAGGATATTTCCTTTATCACCATGGGCCCCAATAGGCTCCCAAATATCACTTTGCAGATTCCACGAAAAGAGTGTTAGCAAACTGCTTCTTGAGGCAGAGGTTGTAACTCTGTGAGATGAACTCACAGATCAGAAAGAAGTTTCTCAGAAAGCTTCTTTCACGGTTTGAACGGATGAAATTTCCTTTATCAGCGTAGGCCTCAATGTGATCCAAAGAAGCCCTTCTCAGATTCCTCAAAGACAGTGTTAATGGACTGCTCCACGAAACATAAGTGTAACTCTGTGAGATGAATTCACACATCACCAAGAAGTTTCTAAGAAAGCTTCTTTCTAGTTTTCATCTCTGGATATTTCCTTTGTCACTGTAATGTTCATTGCGCTATGAAGTATCTAATTGCAGATTTCCAGAAAACTGTGCTAACAAACTGATCACTGAAGAGAAACGTGTAACTCTGTGAGTTGCATTCACACTTGGCAATGCAGTTTCTCAGAAAGCTTCTCTTTAGTTATTATGTGAGGATATTTCCTTTATCACCATGGGCCCCAATAGGCTCCCAAATATCACTTTGCAGATTCCACGAAAAGAGTGTTAGCAAACTGCTTCTTGAGGCAGAGGTTGTAACTCTGTGAGATGAACTCACAGATCAGAAAGAAGTTTCTCAGAAAGCTTCTTTCACGGTTTGAACGGATGAAATTTCCTTTATCAGCGTAGGCCTCAATAGTGATCCAAAGAAGCCCTTCTCAGATTCCTCAAAGACAGTGTTAATGGACTGCTCCACGAAACATAAGTGTAACTCTGTGAGATGAATTCACACATCACCAAGAAGTTTCTAAGAAAGCTTCTTTCTAGTTTTCATCTCTGGATATTTCCTTTGTCACTGTAATGTTCATTGCGCTATGAAGTATCTAATTGCAGATTTCCAGAAAACTGTGCTAACAAACTGATCACTGAAGAGAAACGTGTAACTCTGTGAGTTGCATTCACACTTGGCAATGCAGTTTCTCAGAAAGCTTCTCTTTAGTTATTATGTGAGGATATTTCCTTTATCACCATGGGCCCCAATAGGCTCCCAAATATCACTTTGCAGATTCCACGAAAAGAGTGTTAGCAAACTGCTTCTTGAGGCAGAGGTTGTAACTCTGTGAGATGAACTCACAGATCAGAAAGAAGTTTCTCAGAAAGCTTCTTTCACGGTTTGAACGGATGAAATTTCCTTTATCAGCGTAGGCCTCAATAGTGATCCAAAGAAGCCCTTCTCAGATTCCTCAAAGACAGTGTTAATGGACTGCTCCACGAAACATAAGTGTAACTCTGTGAGATGAATTCACACATCACCAAGAAGTTTCTAAGAAAGCTTCTTTCTAGTTTTCATCTCTGGATATTTCCTTTGTCACTGTAATGTTCATTGCGCTATGAAGTATCTAATTGCAGATTTCCAGAAAACTGTGCTAACAAACTGATCACTGAAGAGAAACGTGTAACTCTGTGAGTTGCATTCACACTTGGCAATGCAGTTTCTCAGAAAGCTTCTCTTTAGTTATTATGTGAGGATATTTCCTTTATCACCATGGGCCCCAATAGGCTCCCAAATATCACTTTGCAGATTCCACGAAAAGAGTGTTAGCAAACTGCTTCTTGAGGCAGAGGTTGTAACTCTGTGAGATGAACTCACAGATCAGAAAGAAGTTTCTCAGAAAGCTTCTTTCACGTTTTGAACGGATGAAATTTCCTTTATCAGCGTAGGCCTCAATAGTGATCCAAAGAAGCCCTTCTCAGATTCCTCAAAGACAGTGTTAATGGACTGCTCCACGAAACATAAGTGTAACTCTGTGAGATGAATTCACACATCACCAAGAAGTTTCTAAGAAAGCTTCTTTCTAGTTTTCATCTCTGGATATTTCCTTTGTCACTGTAATGTTCATTGCGCTATGAAGTATCTAATTGCAGATTTCCAGAAAACTGTGCTAACAAACTGATCACTGAAGAGAAACGTGTAACTCTGTGAGTTGCATTCACACTTGGCAATGCAGTTTCTCAGAAAGCTTCTCTTTAGTTATTATGTGAGGATATTTCCTTTATCACCATGGGCCCCAATAGGCTCCCAAATATCACTTTGCAGATTCCACGAAAAGAGTGTTAGCAAACTGCTTCTTGAGGCAGAGGTTGTAACTCTGTGAGATGAACTCACAGATCAGAAAGAAGTTTCTCAGAAAGCTTCTTTCACGGTTTGAACGGATGAAATTTCCTTTATCAGCGTAGGCCTCAATGTGATCCAAAGAAGCCCTTCTCAGATTCCTCAAAGACAGTGTTAATGGACTGCTCCACGAAACATAAGTGTAACTCTGTGAGATGAATTCACACATCACCAAGAAGTTTCTAAGAAAGCTTCTTTCTAGTTTTCATCTCTGGATATTTCCTTTGTCACTGTAATGTTCATTGCGCTATGAAGTATCTAATTGCAGATTTCCAGAAAACTGTGCTAACAAACTGATCACTGAAGAGAAACGTGTAACTCTGTGAGTTGCATTCACACTTGGCAATGCAGTTTCTCAGAAAGCTTCTCTTTAGTTATTATGTGAGGATATTTCCTTTATCACCATGGGCCCCAATAGGCTCCCAAATATCACTTTGCAGATTCCACGAAAAGAGTGTTAGCAAACTGCTTCTTGAGGCAGAGGTTGTAACTCTGTGAGATGAACTCACAGATCAGAAAGAAGTTTCTCAGAAAGCTTCTTTCACGTTTTGAACGGATGAAATTTCCTTTATCAGCGTAGGCCTCAATATGATCCAAAGAAGCCCTTCTCAGATTCCTCAAAGACAGTGTTAATGGACTGCTCCACGAAACATAAGTGTAACTCTGTGAGATGAATTCACACATCACCAAGAAGTTTCTAAGAAAGCTTCTTTCTAGTTTTCATCTCTGGATATTTCCTTTGTCACTGTAATGTTCATTGCGCTATGAAGTATCTAATTGCAGATTTCCAGAAAACTGTGCTAACAAACTGATCACTGAAGAGAAACGTGTAACTCTGTGAGTTGCATTCACACTTGGCAATGCAGTTTCTCAGAAAGCTTCTCTTTAGTTATTATGTGAGGATATTTCCTTTATCACCATGGGCCCCAATAGGCTCCCAAATATCACTTTGCAGATTCCACGAAAAGAGTGTTAGCAAACTGCTTCTTGAGGCAGAGGTTGTAACTCTGTGAGATGAACTCACAGATCAGAAAGAAGTTTCTCAGAAAGCTTCTTTCACGTTTTGAACGGATGAAATTTCCTTTATCAGCGTAGGCCTCAATAGTGATCCAAAGAAGCCCTTCTCAGATTCCTCAAAGACAGTGTTAATGGACTGCTCCACGAAACATAAGTGTAACTCTGTGAGATGAATTCACACATCACCAAGAAGTTTCTAAGAAAGCTTCTTTCTAGTTTTCATCTCTGGATATTTCCTTTGTCACTGTAATGTTCATTGCGCTATGAAGTATCTAATTGCAGATTTCCAGAAAACTGTGCTAACAAACTGATCACTGAAGAGAAACGTGTAACTCTGTGAGTTGCATTCACACTTGGCAATGCAGTTTCTCAGAAAGCTTCTCTTTAGTTATTATGTGAGGATATTTCCTTTATCACCATGGGCCCCAATAGGCTCCCAAATATCACTTTGCAGATTCCACGAAAAGAGTGTTAGCAAACTGCTTCTTGAGGCAGAGGTTGTAACTCTGTGAGATGAACTCACAGATCAGAAAGAAGTTTCTCAGAAAGCTTCTTTCACGTTTTGAACGGATGAAATTTCCTTTATCAGCGTAGGCCTCAATAGTGATCCAAAGAAGCCCTTCTCAGATTCCTCAAAGACAGTGTTAATGGACTGCTCCACGAAACATAAGTGTAACTCTGTGAGATGAATTCACACATCACCAAGAAGTTTCTAAGAAAGCTTCTTTCTAGTTTTCATCTGTGGATATTTCCTTTGTCACTGTAATGTTCATTGCGCTATGAAGTATCTAATTGCAGATTTCCAGAAAACTGTGCTAACAAACTGATCACTGAAGAGAAACGTGTAACTCTGTGAGTTGCATTCACACATGGCAATGCAGTTTCTCAGAAAGCTTCTCTTTAGTTATTATGTGAGGATATTTCCTTTATCACCATGGGCCCCAATAGGCTCCCAAATATCACTTTGCAGATTCCACGAAAAGAGTGTTAGCAAACTGCTTCTTGAGGCAGAGGTTGTAACTCTGTGAGATGAACTCACAGATCAGAAAGAAGTTTCTCAGAAAGCTTCTTTCACGTTTTGAACGGATGAAATTTCCTTTATCAGCGTAGGCCTCAATAGTGATCCAAAGAAGCCCTTCTCAGATTCCTCAAAGACAGTGTTAATGGACTGCTCCACGAAACATAAGTGTAACTCTGTGAGATGAATTCACACATCACCAAGAAGTTTCTAAGAAAGCTTCTTTCTAGTTTTCATCTCTGGATATTTCCTTTGTCACTGTAATGTTCATTGCGCTATGAAGTATCTAATTGCAGATTTCCAGAAAACTGTGCTAACAAACTGATCACTGAAGAGAAACGTGTAACTCTGTGGGTTGCATTCACACTTGGCAATGCAGTTTCTCAGAAAGCTTCTCTTTAGTTATTATGTGAGGATATTTCCTTTATCACCATGGGCCCCAATAGGCTCCCAAATATCACTTTGCAGATTCCACGAAAAGAGTGTTAGCAAACTGCTTCTTGAGGCAGAGGTTGTAACTCTGTGAGATGAACTCACAGATCAGAAAGAAGTTTCTCAGAAAGCTTCTTTCACGTTTTGAACGGATGAAATTTCCTTTATCAGCGTAGGCCTCAATATGATCCAAAGAAGCCCTTCTCAGATTCCTCAAAGACAGTGTTAATGGACTGCTCCACGAAACATAAGTGTAACTCTGTGAGATGAATTCACACATCACCAAGAAGTTTCTAAGAAAGCTTCTTTCTAGTTTTCATCTCTGGATATTTCCTTTGTCACTGTAATGTTCATTGCGCTATGAAGTATCTAATTGCAGATTTCCAGAAAACTGTGCTAACAAACTGATCACTGAAGAGAAACGTGTAACTCTGTGAGTTGCATTCACACTTGGCAATGCAGTTTCTCAGAAAGCTTCTCTTTAGTTATTATGTGAGGATATTTCCTTTATCACCATGGGCCCCAATAGGCTCCCAAATATCACTTTGCAGATTCCACGAAAAGAGTGTTAGCAAACTGCTTCTTGAGGCAGAGGTTGTAACTCTGTGAGATGAACTCACAGATCAGAAAGAAGTTTCTCAGAAAGCTTCTTTCACGTTTTGAACGGATGAAATTTCCTTTATCAGCGTAGGCCTCAATAGTGATCCAAAGAAGCCCTTCTCAGATTCCTCAAAGACAGTGTTAATGGACTGCTCCACGAAACATAAGTGTAACTCTGTGAGATGAATTCACACATCACCAAGAAGTTTCTAAGAAAGCTTCTTTCTAGTTTTCATCTCTGGATATTTCATTTGTCACTGTAATGTTCATTGCGCTATGAAGTATCTAATTGCAGATTTCCAGAAAACTGTGCTAACAAACTGATCACTGAAGAGAAACGTGTAACTCTGTGGGTTGCATTCACACGTGGCAATGCAGTTTCTCAGAAAGCTTCTCTTTAGTTATTATGTGAGGATATTTCCTTTATTACCATGGGCCCCAATAGGCTCCCAAATATCACTTTGCAGATTCCACGAAAAGAGTGTTAGCAAACTGCTTCTTGAGGCAGAGGTTGTAACTCTGTGAGATGAACTCACAGATCAGAAAGAAGTTTCTCAGAAAGCTTCTTTCTCCTTTTTATTGGAAGATGTTTCCATTGGCCCCATTGTTTTCAAAGGGATCGGGAATATCTGTTCTCAGATTCCACACAAATAGGCCTAGGCCACGGCCCCACGAAATACCGCTGCAACTTAGTGAGTTGAATTCACACATCACATAGCGTTTCTCAGAAAGCTTCTTTCTTTAGTAAGACGAGGTTATTTGTGGTCTTCGAGCGCCACCGTGTGTCCTATTGCAGATTCTGCGAAAATTCTGCTAGCGAGTTTCTCAGTGGAAACAATGATGGACATCTGTGGGCTGAATTCACCCACAACAAAGAAGTTTTTGAGAAGCCTTCTCTGCAGGTTTCTCTGAGGATAGTTCCTTATTCAGCATGCGATTCAACGATATCCAAGACATCACATCTGAGATTCCTCAAAATGAGTGCTAGGAAACTCCCCCGAGAACGGGTGATAGAACACTGTGAAATGAATTCACATATCACAAAGCAGTTTCTCACAAAGCTTGGTTCCGCTTTCTCTTGAAGGATATTTCCTTTCTCCTTCTATTCTTCAAAGCTATCTGAAATATCACTTCTCAGAATCCACGGAAACAGTCTAAGAAACGGCTCCAAAGAACACTGGCGTAAGTCTGTGAGGTGCATTCACACATGGCAATGCAGTTTCTCAGAAAGCTTCTCTTTAGTTATTATGTGAGGATATTTCCTTTATTACCATGGGCCCCAATAGGCTCCCAAATATCACTTTGCAGATTCCACGAAAAGAGTGTTAGCAAACTGCTTCTTGAGGCAGAGTTTGTAACTCTGTGAGATGAACTCACAGATCAGAAAGAAGTTTCTCAGAAAGCTTCTTTCACGTTTTGAACGGATGAAATTTCCTTTATCAGCGTAGGCCTCAATATGATCCAAAGAAGCCCTTCTCAGATTCCTCAAAGACAGTGTTAATGGACTGCTCCACGAAACATAAGTGTAACTCTGTGAGATGAATTCACACATCACCAAGAAGTTTCTAAGAAAGCTTCTTTCTAGTTTTCATCTGTGGATATTTCATTTGTCACTGTTATGTTCATTGCGCTATGAAGTATCTAATTGCAGATTTCCAGAAAACTGTGCTAACAAACTGATCACTGAAGAGAAACGTGTAACTCTGTGAGTTGCATTCACACATGGCAATGCAGTTTCTCAGAAAGCTTCTCTTTAGTTATTATGTGAGGATATTTCCTTTATCACCATGGGCCCCAATAGGCTCCCAAATATCACTTTGCAGATTCCACGAAAAGAGTGTTAGCAAACTGCTTCTTGAGGCAGAGGTTGTAACTCTGTGAGATGAACTCACAGATCAGAAAGAAGTTTCTCAGAAAGCTTCTTTCACGTTTTGAACGGATGAAATTTCCTTTATCAGCGTAGGCCTCAATAGTGATCCAAAGAAGCCCTTCTCAGATTCCTCAAAGACAGTGTTAATGGACTGCTCCACGAAACATAAGTGTAACTCTGTGAGATGAATTCACACATCACCAAGAAGTTTCTAAGAAAGCTTCTTTCTAGTTTTCATCTGTGGATATTTCCTTTGTCACTGTAATGTTCATTGCGCTATGAAGTATCTAATTGCAGATTTCCAGAAAACTGTGCTAACAAACTGATCACTGAAGAGAAACGTGTAACTCTGTGAGTTGCATTCACACATGGCAATGCAGTTTCTCAGAAAGCTTCTCTTTAGTTATTATGTGAGGATATTTCCTTTATCACCATGGGCCCCAATAGGCTCCCAAATATCACTTTGCAGATTCCACGAAAAGAGTGTTAGCAAACTGCTTCTTGAGGCAGAGGTTGTAACTCTGTGAGATGAACTCACAGATCAGAAAGAAGTTTCTCAGAAAGCTTCTTTCACGGTTTGAACGGATGAAATTTCCTTTATCAGCGTAGGCCTCAATAGTGATCCAAAGAAGCCCTTCTCAGATTCCTCAAAGACAGTGTTAATGGACTGCTCCACGAAACATAAGTGTAACTCTGTGAGATGAATTCACACATCACCAAGAAGTTTCTAAGAAAGCTTCTTTCTAGTTTTCATCTCTGGATATTTCCTTTGTCACTGTAATGTTCATTGCGCTATGAAGTATCTAATTGCAGATTTCCAGAAAACTGTGCTAACAAACTGATCACTGAAGAGAAACGTGTAACTCTGTGAGGTTGCATTCACACATGGCAATGCAGTTTCTCAGAAAGCTTCTCTTTAGTTATTATGTGAGGATATTTCCTTTATCACCATGGGCCCCAATAGGCTCCCAAATATCACTTTGCAGATTCCACGAAAAGAGTGTTAGCAAACTGCTTCTTGAGGCAGAGGTTGTAACTCTGTGAGATGAACTCACAGATCAGAAAGAAGTTTCTCAGAAAGCTTCTTTCACGTTTTGAACGGATGAAATTTCCTTTATCAGCGTAGGCCTCAATAGTGATCCAAAGAAGCCCTTCTCAGATTCCTCAAAGACAGTGTTAATGGACTGCTCCACGAAACATAAGTGTAACTCTGTGAGATGAATTCACACATCACCAAGAAGTTTCTAAGAAAGCTTCTTTCTAGTTTTCATCTCTGGATATTTCCTTTGTCACTGTAATGTTCATTGCGCTATGAAGTATCTAATTGCAGATTTCCAGAAAACTGTGCTAACAAACTGATCACTGAAGAGAAACGTGTAACTCTGTGAGTTGCATTCACACTTGGCAATGCAGTTTCTCAGAAAGCTTCTCTTTAGTTATTATGTGAGGATATTTCCTTTATCACCATGGGCCCCAATAGGCTCCCAAATATCACTTTGCAGATTCCACGAAAAGAGTGTTAGCAAACTGCTTCTTGAGGCAGAGGTTGTAACTCTGTGAGATGAACTCACAGATCAGAAAGAAGTTTCTCAGAAAGCTTCTTTCACGTTTTGAACGGATGAAATTTCCTTTATCAGCGTAGGCCTCAATATGATCCAAAGAAGCCCTTCTCAGATTCCTCAAAGACAGTGTTAATGGACTGCTCCACGAAACATAAGTGTAACTCTGTGAGATGAATTCACACATCACCAAGAAGTTTCTAAGAAAGCTTCTTTCTAGTTTTCATCTCTGGATATTTCCTTTGTCACTGTAATGTTCATTGCGCTATGAAGTATCTAATTGCAGATTTCCAGAAAACTGTGCTAACAAACTGATCACTGAAGAGAAACGTGTAACTCTGTGAGTTGCATTCACACATGGCAATGCAGTTTCTCAGAAAGCTTCTCTTTAGTTATTATGTGAGGATATTTCCTTTATCACCATGGGCCCCAATAGGCTCCCAAATATCACTTTGCAGATTCCACGAAAAGAGTGTTAGCAAACTGCTTCTTGAGGCAGAGGTTGTAACTCTGTGAGATGAACTCACAGATCAGAAAGAAGTTTCTCAGAAAGCTTCTTTCACGTTTTGAACGGATGAAATTTCCTTTATCAGCGTAGGCCTCAATAGTGATCCAAAGAAGCCCTTCTCAGATTCCTCAAAGACAGTGTTAATGGACTGCTCCACGAAACATAAGTGTAACTCTGTGAGATGAATTCACACATCACCAAGAAGTTTCTAAGAAAGCTTCTTTCTAGTTTTCATCTCTGGATATTTCCTTTGTCACTGTAATGTTCATTGCGCTATGAAGTATCTAATTGCAGATTTCCAGAAAACTGTGCTAACAAACTGATCACTGAAGAGAAACGTGTAACTCTGTGGGTTGCATTCACACTTGGCAATGCAGTTTCTCAGAAAGCTTCTCTTTAGTTATTATGTGAGGATATTTCCTTTATCACCATGGGCCCCAATAGGCTCCCAAATATCACTTTGCAGATTCCACGAAAAGAGTGTTAGCAAACTGCTTCTTGAGGCAGAGGTTGTAACTCTGTGAGATGAACTCACAGATCAGAAAGAAGTTTCTCAGAAAGCTTCTTTCACGTTTTGAACGGATGAAATTTCCTTTATCAGCGTAGGCCTCAATATGATCCAAAGAAGCCCTTCTCAGATTCCTCAAAGACAGTGTTAATGGACTGCTCCACGAAACATAAGTGTAACTCTGTGAGATGAATTCACACATCACCAAGAAGTTTCTAAGAAAGCTTCTTTCTAGTTTTCATCTGTGGATATTTCCTTTGTCACTGTAATGTTCATTGCGCTATGAAGTATCTAATTGCAGATTTCCAGAAAACTGTGCTAACAAACTGATCACTGAAGAGAAACGTGTAACTCTGTGAGTTGCATTCACACATTGGCAATGCAGTTTCTCAGAAAGCTTCTCTTTAGTTATTATGTGAGGATATTTCCTTTATCACCATGGGCCCCAATAGGCTCCCAAATATCACTTTGCAGATTCCACGAAAAGAGTGTTAGCAAACTGCTTCTTGAGGCAGAGGTTGTAACTCTGTGAGATGAACTCACAGATCAGAAAGAAGTTTCTCAGAAAGCTTCTTTCACGGTTTGAACGGATGAAATTTCCTTTATCAGCGTAGGCCTCAATAGTGATCCAAAGAAGCCCTTCTCAGATTCCTCAAAGACAGTGTTAATGGACTGCTCCACGAAACATAAGTGTAACTCTGTGAGATGAATTCACACATCACCAAGAAGTTTCTAAGAAAGCTTCTTTCTAGTTTTCATCTCTGGATATTTCCTTTGTCACTGTAATGTTCATTGCGCTATGAAGTATCTAATTGCAGATTTCCAGAAAACTGTGCTAACAAACTGATCACTGAAGAGAAACGTGTAACTCTGTGAGTTGCATTCACACATTGGCAATGCAGTTTCTCAGAAAGCTTCTCTTTAGTTATTATGTGAGGATATTTCCTTTATCACCATGGGCCCCAATAGGCTCCCAAATATCACTTTGCAGATTCCACGAAAAGAGTGTTAGCAAACTGCTTCTTGAGGCAGAGGTTGTAACTCTGTGAGATGAACTCACAGATCAGAAAGAAGTTTCTCAGAAAGCTTCTTTCACGTTTTGAACGGATGAAATTTCCTTTATCAGCGTAGGCCTCAATAGTGATCCAAAGAAGCCCTTCTCAGATTCCTCAAAGACAGTGTTAATGGACTGCTCCACGAAACATAAGTGTAACTCTGTGAGATGAATTCACACATCACCAAGAAGTTTCTAAGAAAGCTTCTTTCTAGTTTTCATCTCTGGATATTTCCTTTGTCACTGTAATGTTCATTGCGCTATGAAGTATCTAATTGCAGATTTCCAGAAAACTGTGCTAACAAACTGATCACTGAAGAGAAACGTGTAACTCTGTGAGTTGCATTCACACTTGGCAATGCAGTTTCTCAGAAAGCTTCTCTTTAGTTATTATGTGAGGATATTTCCTTTATCACCATGGGCCCCAATAGGCTCCCAAATATCACTTTGCAGATTCCACGAAAAGAGTGTTAGCAAACTGCTTCTTGAGGCAGAGGTTGTAACTCTGTGAGATGAACTCACAGATCAGAAAGAAGTTTCTCAGAAAGCTTCTTTCACGTTTTGAACGGATGAAATTTCCTTTATCAGCGTAGGCCTCAATAGTGATCCAAAGAAGCCCTTCTCAGATTCCTCAAAGACAGTGTTAATGGACTGCTCCACGAAACATAAGTGTAACTCTGTGAGATGAATTCACACATCACCAAGAAGTTTCTAAGAAAGCTTCTTTCTAGTTTTCATCTCTGGATATTTCCTTTGTCACTGTAATGTTCATTGCGCTATGAAGTATCTAATTGCAGATTTCCAGAAAACTGTGCTAACAAACTGATCACTGAAGAGAAACGTGTAACTCTGTGGGTTGCATTCACACTTGGCAATGCAGTTTCTCAGAAAGCTTCTCTTTAGTTATTATGTGAGGATATTTCCTTTATCACCATGGGCCCCAATAGGCTCCCAAATATCACTTTGCAGATTCCACGAAAAGAGTGTTAGCAAACTGCTTCTTGAGGCAGAGGTTGTAACTCTGTGAGATGAACTCACAGATCAGAAAGAAGTTTCTCAGAAAGCTTCTTTCACGTTTTGAACGGATGAAATTTCCTTTATCAGCGTAGGCCTCAATATGATCCAAAGAAGCCCTTCTCAGATTCCTCAAAGACAGTGTTAATGGACTGCTCCACGAAACATAAGTGTAACTCTGTGAGATGAATTCACACATCACCAAGAAGTTTCTAAGAAAGCTTCTTTCTAGTTTTCATCTGTGGATATTTCCTTTGTCACTGTAATGTTCATTGCGCTATGAAGTATCTAATTGCAGATTTCCAGAAAACTGTGCTAACAAACTGATCACTGAAGAGAAACGTGTAACTCTGTGGGTTGCATTCACACTTGGCAATGCAGTTTCTCAGAAAGCTTCTCTTTAGTTATTATGTGAGGATATTTCCTTTATCACCATGGGCCCCAATAGGCTCCCAAATATCACTTTGCAGATTCCACGAAAAGAGTGTTAGCAAACTGCTTCTTGAGGCAGAGGTTGTAACTCTGTGAGATGAACTCACAGATCAGAAAGAAGTTTCTCAGAAAGCTTCTTTCACGTTTGAACGGATGAAATTTCCTTTATCAGCGTAGGCCTCAATATGATCCAAAGAAGCCCTTCTCAGATTCCTCAAAGACAGTGTTAATGGACTGCTCCACGAAACATAAGTGTAACTCTGTGAGATGAATTCACACATCACCAAGAAGTTTCTAAGAAAGCTTCTTTCTAGTTTTCATCTCTGGATATTTCCTTTGTCACTGTAATGTTCATTGCGCTATGAAGTATCTAATTGCAGATTTCCAGAAAACTGTGCTAACAAACTGATCACTGAAGAGAAACGTGTAACTCTGTGAGTTGCATTCACACATGGCAATGCAGTTTCTCAGAAAGCTTCTCTTTAGTTATTATGTGAGGATATTTCCTTTATCACCATGGGCCCCAATAGGCTCCCAAATATCACTTTGCAGATTCCACGAAAAGAGTGTTAGCAAACTGCTTCTTGAGGCAGAGGTTGTAACTCTGTGAGATGAACTCACAGATCAGAAAGAAGTTTCTCAGAAAGCTTCTTTCACGGTTTGAACGGATGAAATTTCCTTTATCAGCGTAGGCCTCAATAGTGATCCAAAGAAGCCCTTCTCAGATTCCTCAAAGACAGTGTTAATGGACTGCTCCACGAAACATAAGTGTAACTCTGTGAGATGAATTCACACATCACCAAGAAGTTTCTAAGAAAGCTTCTTTCTAGTTTTCATCTCTGGATATTTCCTTTGTCACTGTAATGTTCATTGCGCTATGAAGTATCTAATTGCAGATTTCCAGAAAACTGTGCTAACAAACTGATCACTGAAGAGAAACGTGTAACTCTGTGGGTTGCATTCACACTTGGCAATGCAGTTTCTCAGAAAGCTTCTCTTTAGTTATTATGTGAGGATATTTCCTTTATCACCATGGGCCCCAATAGGCTCCCAAATATCACTTTGCAGATTCCACGAAAAGAGTGTTAGCAAACTGCTTCTTGAGGCAGAGGTTGTAACTCTGTGAGATGAACTCACAGATCAGAAAGAAGTTTCTCAGAAAGCTTCTTTCACGTTTTGAACGGATGAAATTTCCTTTATCAGCGTAGGCCTCAATATGATCCAAAGAAGCCCTTCTCAGATTCCTCAAAGACAGTGTTAATGGACTGCTCCACGAAACATAAGTGTAACTCTGTGAGATGAATTCACACATCACCAAGAAGTTTCTAAGAAAGCTTCTTTCTAGTTTTCATCTGTGGATATTTCCTTTGTCACTGTAATGTTCATTGCGCTATGAAGTATCTAATTGCAGATTTCCAGAAAACTGTGCTAACAAACTGATCACTGAAGAGAAACGTGTAACTCTGTGGGTTGCATTCACACTTGGCAATGCAGTTTCTCAGAAAGCTTCTCTTTAGTTATTATGTGAGGATATTTCCTTTATCACCATGGGCCCCAATAGGCTCCCAAATATCACTTTGCAGATTCCACGAAAAGAGTGTTAGCAAACTGCTTCTTGAGGCAGAGGTTGTAACTCTGTGAGATGAACTCACAGATCAGAAAGAAGTTTCTCAGAAAGCTTCTTTCACGTTTTGAACGGATGAAATTTCCTTTATCAGCGTAGGCCTCAATATGATCCAAAGAAGCCCTTCTCAGATTCCTCAAAGACAGTGTTAATGGACTGCTCCACGAAACATAAGTGTAACTCTGTGAGATGAATTCACACATCACCAAGAAGTTTCTAAGAAAGCTTCTTTCTAGTTTTCATCTGTGGATATTTCCTTTGTCACTGTAATGTTCATTGCGCTATGAAGTATCTAATTGCAGATTTCCAGAAAACTGTGCTAACAAACTGATCACTGAAGAGAAACGTGTAACTCTGTGGGTTGCATTCACACATGGCAATGCAGTTTCTCAGAAAGCTTCTCTTTAGTTATTATGTGAGGATATTTCCTTTATCACCATGGGCCCCAATAGGCTCCCAAATATCACTTTGCAGATTCCACGAAAAGAGTGTTAGCAAACTGCTTCTTGAGGCAGAGGTTGTAACTCTGTGAGATGAACTCACAGATCAGAAAGAAGTTTCTCAGAAAGCTTCTTTCACGTTTTGAACGGATGAAATTTCCTTTATCAGCGTAGGCCTCAATAGTGATCCAAAGAAGCCCTTCTCAGATTCCTCAAAGACAGTGTTAATGGACTGCTCCACGAAACATAAGTGTAACTCTGTGAGATGAATTCACACATCACCAAGAAGTTTCTAAGAAAGCTTCTTTCTAGTTTTCATCTCTGGATATTTCCTTTGTCACTGTAATGTTCATTGCGCTATGAAGTATCTAATTGCAGATTTCCAGAAAACTGTGCTAACAAACTGATCACTGAAGAGAAACGTGTAACTCTGTGGGTTGCATTCACACATGGCAATGCAGTTTCTCAGAAAGCTTCTCTTTAGTTATTATGTGAGGATATTCCTTTATCACCATGGGCCCCAATAGGCTCCCAAATATCACTT
The DNA here is from genome assembly GCF_007565055.1 of Rhinopithecus roxellana. Classification (NCBI taxonomy): domain Eukaryota; kingdom Metazoa; phylum Chordata; class Mammalia; order Primates; family Cercopithecidae; genus Rhinopithecus; species Rhinopithecus roxellana. The sequence goes on along the minus strand of NW_022141826.1, from coordinate 77,239 downwards.
TGCAGATTCCACGAAAAGAGTGTTAGCAAACTGCTTCTTGAGGCAGAGGTTGTAACTCTGTGAGATGAACTCACAGATCAGAAAGAAGTTTCTCAGAAAGCTTCTTTCACGTTTTGAACGGATGAAATTTCCTTTATCAGCGTAGGCCTCAATATGATCCAAAGAAGCCCTTCTCAGATTCCTCAAAGACAGTGTTAATGGCACTGCTCCACGAAACATAAGTGTAACTCTGTGAGATGAATTCACACATCACCAAGAAGTTTCTAAGAAAGCCTTCTTGTCCTATTGCAGATTCTGCGAAAATTCTGCTAGCGAGTTTCTCAGTGGAAACAATGATGGACATCTGTGGGCTGAATTCACCCACAACAAAGAAGTTTTGAGAAGCCTTCTCTGCAGGTTTCTCTGAGGATAGTTCCTTATTCAGCATGCGATTCAACGATATCCAAGACATCATCTGAGATTCTCAAATGAGTGCTAGGAAACCCCCGAGAACGGGTGATAGAACACTGTGAAATGAATTCACATATCACAAAGCAGTTTCTCACAAAGCTTGGTTCCGCTTTCTCTTGAAGGATATTTCCTTCTCCTTCTATTCTTCAAAGCTATCTGAAATATCACTTCTCAGAATCCACGGAAACAGTCCAAAGAAACGGCTCCAAAGAACACTGGCGTAAGTCTGTGAGTTGCATTCACACATGGCAATGCAGTTTCTCAGAAAGCTTCTCTTTAGTTATTATGTGAGGATATTTCCTTTATTACCATGGGCCCCAATAGGTCCCAAATATCACTTTGCAGATTCCACGAAAAGAGTGTTAGCAAACTGCTTCTTGAGGCAGAGGTTGTAACTCTGTGAGATGAACTCACAGATCAGAAAGAAGTTTCTCAGAAAGCTTCTTTCTCATTTTATTGGAAGATGTTTCCATTGGCCCATTGTTTTCAAAGGGATCGGGAATATCTGTTCTCAGATTCCACACAAATAGGCCTAGGCCACGGCCCCACGAAATACCGCTGCAACTTAGTGAGTTGAATTCACACATCACATAGCGTTTCTCAGAAAACTTCTTTCTTAGTAAGACGAGGTTATTTGTGGTCTTGGAGCGCCACCGTGTGCCTATTGCAGATTCTGCGAAAATTCTGCTAGCGAGTTTCTCAGTGGAAACAATGATGGACATCTGTGGGCTGAATTCACCCACAACAAAGATTTTTGAGAAGCTTCTTGCAGGTTTCTCTGAGGATAGTTCCTTATTCAGCATGCGATTCAACGATATCCAAGACATCACATCTGAGATTTCCTCAAAATGAGTGCTAGGAAACTCCCCGAGAACGGGTGATAGAACACAGTGAAATGAATTCACATATCACAAAGCATTCTACAAAGCTTGGTTCGCTTCTCTTGAAGGATATTCCTTTTCCTTCTATTCTTCAAAGCTATCTGAAATATCACTTCTCAGAATCCACGGAAACAGTCAAAGAAATGGCTCCAAAGAACACTGGCGTAAGTCTGTGAGTTGCATTCACACATGGCAATGCAGTTCTCAGAAAGCTTCTCTTTAGTTATTATGTGAGGATATTCCTTTATTACCATGGGCCCCAATAGGTTCCCAAATATCACTTTGCAGATTCCACGAAAAGAGTGTTAGCAAACTGCTTCTTGAGGCAGAGGTTGTAACTCTGTGAGATGAACTCACAGATCAGAAAGAAGTTTCTCAGAAAGCTTCTTTCCGGTTTGAACGGATGAAATTTCCTTTATCAGCGTAGGCCTCAAAGTGGTCTAAAGAAGCCCTTCTCAGATTCCTCAAAGACAGTGTTAATGGACTGCTCCACGAAACATAAGTGTAACTCTGTGAGATGAATTCACACATCACCAAGAAGTTTCTAAGAAAGCTTCTTTCTAGTTTTCATCTCTGGATATTTCCTTTGTCACTGTAATGTTCATTGCGCTATGAAGTATCTAATTGCAGATTTCCAGAAAACTGTGCTAACAAACTGATCACTGAAGAGAAACGTGTAACTCTGTGGGTTGCATTCACACTTGGCAATGCAGTTTCTCAGAAAGCTTCTCTTTAGTTATTATGTGAGGATATTTCCTTTATCACCATGGGCCCCAATAGGCTCCCAAATATCACTTTGCAGATTCCACGAAAAGAGTGTTAGCAAACTGCTTCTTGAGGCAGAGGTTGTAACTCTGTGAGATGAACTCACAGATCAGAAAGAAGTTTCTCAGAAAGCTTCTTTCACGTTTTGAACGGATGAAATTTCCTTTATCAGCGTAGGCCTCAATAGTGATCCAAAGAAGCCCTTCTCAGATTCCTCAAAGACAGTGTTAATGGACTGCTCCACGAAACATAAGTGTAACTCTGTGAGATGAATTCACACATCACCAAGAAGTTTCTAAGAAAGCTTCTTTCTAGTTTTCATCTCTGGATATTTCCTTTGTCACTGTAATGTTCATTGCGCTATGAAGTATCTAATTGCAGATTTCCAGAAAACTGTGCTAACAAACTGATCACTGAAGAGAAACGTGTAACTCTGTGGGTTGCATTCACACTTGGCAATGCAGTTTCTCAGAAAGCTTCTCTTTAGTTATTATGTGAGGATATTTCCTTTATCACCATGGGCCCCAATAGGCTCCCAAATATCACTTTGCAGATTCCACGAAAAGAGTGTTAGCAAACTGCTTCTTGAGGCAGAGGTTGTAACTCTGTGAGATGAACTCACAGATCAGAAAGAAGTTTCTCAGAAAGCTTCTTTCACGTTTTGAACGGATGAAATTTCCTTTATCAGCGTAGGCCTCAATATGATCCAAAGAAGCCCTTCTCAGATTCCTCAAAGACAGTGTTAATGGACTGCTCCACGAAACATAAGTGTAACTCTGTGAGATGAATTCACACATCACCAAGAAGTTTCTAAGAAAGCTTCTTTCTAGTTTTCATCTGTGGATATTTCCTTTGTCACTGTAATGTTCATTGCGCTATGAAGTATCTAATTGCAGATTTCCAGAAAACTGTGCTAACAAACTGATCACTGAAGAGAAACGTGTAACTCTGTGAGTTGCATTCACACATTGGCAATGCAGTTTCTCAGAAAGCTTCTCTTTAGTTATTATGTGAGGATATTTCCTTTATCACCATGGGCCCCAATAGGCTCCCAAATATCACTTTGCAGATTCCACGAAAAGAGTGTTAGCAAACTGCTTCTTGAGGCAGAGGTTGTAACTCTGTGAGATGAACTCACAGATCAGAAAGAAGTTTCTCAGAAAGCTTCTTTCACGGTTTGAACGGATGAAATTTCCTTTATCAGCGTAGGCCTCAATAGTGATCCAAAGAAGCCCTTCTCAGATTCCTCAAAGACAGTGTTAATGGACTGCTCCACGAAACATAAGTGTAACTCTGTGAGATGAATTCACACATCACCAAGAAGTTTCTAAGAAAGCTTCTTTCTAGTTTTCATCTGTGGATATTTCCTTTGTCACTGTAATGTTCATTGCGCTATGAAGTATCTAATTGCAGATTTCCAGAAAACTGTGCTAACAAACTGATCACTGAAGAGAAACGTGTAACTCTGTGAGTTGCATTCACACTTGGCAATGCAGTTTCTCAGAAAGCTTCTCTTTAGTTATTATGTGAGGATATTTCCTTTATCACCATGGGCCCCAATAGGCTCCCAAATATCACTTTGCAGATTCCACGAAAAGAGTGTTAGCAAACTGCTTCTTGAGGCAGAGGTTGTAACTCTGTGAGATGAACTCACAGATCAGAAAGAAGTTTCTCAGAAAGCTTCTTTCACGTTTTGAACGGATGAAATTTCCTTTATCAGCGTAGGCCTCAATAGTGATCCAAAGAAGCCCTTCTCAGATTCCTCAAAGACAGTGTTAATGGACTGCTCCACGAAACATAAGTGTAACTCTGTGAGATGAATTCACACATCACCAAGAAGTTTCTAAGAAAGCTTCTTTCTAGTTTTCATCTCTGGATATTTCCTTTGTCACTGTAATGTTCATTGCGCTATGAAGTATCTAATTGCAGATTTCCAGAAAACTGTGCTAACAAACTGATCACTGAAGAGAAACGTGTAACTCTGTGGGTTGCATTCACACTTGGCAATGCAGTTTCTCAGAAAGCTTCTCTTTAGTTATTATGTGAGGATATTTCCTTTATCACCATGGGCCCCAATAGGCTCCCAAATATCACTTTGCAGATTCCACGAAAAGAGTGTTAGCAAACTGCTTCTTGAGGCAGAGGTTGTAACTCTGTGAGATGAACTCACAGATCAGAAAGAAGTTTCTCAGAAAGCTTCTTTCACGTTTTGAACGGATGAAATTTCCTTTATCAGCGTAGGCCTCAATATGATCCAAAGAAGCCCTTCTCAGATTCCTCAAAGACAGTGTTAATGGACTGCTCCACGAAACATAAGTGTAACTCTGTGAGATGAATTCACACATCACCAAGAAGTTTCTAAGAAAGCTTCTTTCTAGTTTTCATCTGTGGATATTTCCTTTGTCACTGTAATGTTCATTGCGCTATGAAGTATCTAATTGCAGATTTCCAGAAAACTGTGCTAACAAACTGATCACTGAAGAGAAACGTGTAACTCTGTGAGTTGCATTCACACATGGCAATGCAGTTTCTCAGAAAGCTTCTCTTTAGTTATTATGTGAGGATATTTCCTTTATCACCATGGGCCCCAATAGGCTCCCAAATATCACTTTGCAGATTCCACGAAAAGAGTGTTAGCAAACTGCTTCTTGAGGCAGAGGTTGTAACTCTGTGAGATGAACTCACAGATCAGAAAGAAGTTTCTCAGAAAGCTTCTTTCTCTTTTTATTGGAAGATGTTTCCATTGGCCCCATTGTTTTCAAAGGGATCGGGAATATCTGTTCTCAGATTCCACACAAATAGGCCTAGGCCACGGCCCCACGAAATACCGCTGCAACTTAGTGAGTTGAATTCACACATCACATGCGTTTCTCAGAAAGCTTCTTTCTTTAAGACGAGGTTATTTGTGGTCTTGGAGCGCCACCGTGTGTCCTATTGCAGATTCTGCGAAAATTCTGCTAGCGAGTTTCTCAGTGGAAACAATGATGGACATCTGTGGGCTGAATTCACCCACAACAAAGAAGTTTTTGAGAAGCCTTCTCTGCAGGTTTCTCTGAGGATAGTTCCTTATTCAGCATGCGATTCAACGATATCCAAGACATCACATCTGAGATTCCTCAAAATGAGTGCTAGGAAACTCCCCCGAGAACGGGTGATAGAACACTGTGAAATGAATTCACATATCACAAAGCAGTTTCTCACAAAGCTTGGTTCCGCTTTCTCTTGAAGGATATTTCCTTTCTCCTTCTATTCTTCAAAGCTATCTGAAATATCACTTCTCAGAATCCACGGAAACAGTCCAAAGAAACGGCTCCAAAGAACACTGGCGTAAGTCTGTGAGTTGCATTCACACATGGCAATGCAGTTTCTCAGAAAGCTTCTCTTTAGTTATTATGTGAGGATATTTCCTTTATCACCATGGGCCCCAATAGGCTCCCAAATATCACTTTGCAGATTCCACGAAAAGAGTGTTAGCAAACTGCTTCTTGAGGCAGAGGCTGTAACTCTGTGAGATGAACTCACAGATCGAAAGAAGTTTCTCAGAAAGCTTCTTTCACGTTTGAACGGATGAAATTTCCTTTATCAGTAGGCCTCAATATGATCCAAAGAAGCCCTTCTCAGATTCCTCAAAGACAGTGTTAATGACTGCTCCACGAAACATAAGTGTAACTCTGTGAGATGAATTCACACACACAAGAAGTTTCTAAGAAAGCTTCTTTCTAGTTTTCATCTCTGGATATTTCCTTTGTCACTGTAATGTTCATTGCGCTATGAAGTATCTAATTGCAGATTTCCAGAAAACTGTGCTAACAAACTGATCACTGAAGAGAAACGTGTAACTCTGTGAGTTGCATTCACACATGGCAATGCAGTTTCTCAGAAAGCTTCTCTTTAGTTATTATGTGAGGATATTTCCTTTATCACCATGGGCCCCAATAGGCTCCCAAATATCACTTTGCAGATTCCACGAAAAGAGTGTTAGCAAACTGCTTCTTGAGGCAGAGGTTGTAACTCTGTGAGATGAACTCACAGATCAGAAAGAAGTTTCTCAGAAAGCTTCTTTCACGGTTTGAACGGATGAAATTTCCTTTATCAGCGTAGGCCTCAATAGTGATCCAAAGAAGCCCTTCTCAGATTCCTCAAAGACAGTGTTAATGGACTGCTCCACGAAACATAAGTGTAACTCTGTGAGATGAATTCACACATCACCAAGAAGTTTCTAAGAAAGCTTCTTTCTAGTTTTCATCTGTGGATATTTCCTTTGTCACTGTAATGTTCATTGCGCTATGAAGTATCTAATTGCAGATTTCCAGAAAACTGTGCTAACAAACTGATCACTGAAGAGAAACGTGTAACTCTGTGAGTTGCATTCACACATGGCAATGCAGTTTCTCAGAAAGCTTCTCTTTAGTTATTATGTGAGGATATTTCCTTTATCACCATGGGCCCCAATAGGCTCCCAAATATCACTTTGCAGATTCCACGAAAAGAGTGTTAGCAAACTGCTTCTTGAGGCAGAGGTTGTAACTCTGTGAGATGAACTCACAGATCAGAAAGAAGTTTCTCAGAAAGCTTCTTTCACGTTTTGAACGGATGAAATTTCCTTTATCAGCGTAGGCCTCAATATGATCCAAAGAAGCCCTTCTCAGATTCCTCAAAGACAGTGTTAATGGACTGCTCCACGAAACATAAGTGTAACTCTGTGAGATGAATTCACACATCACCAAGAAGTTTCTAAGAAAGCTTCTTTCTAGTTTTCATCTGTGGATATTTCCTTTGTCACTGTAATGTTCATTGCGCTATGAAGTATCTAATTGCAGATTTCCAGAAAACTGTGCTAACAAACTGATCACTGAAGAGAAACGTGTAACTCTGTGAGTTGCATTCACACATTGGCAATGCAGTTTCTCAGAAAGCTTCTCTTTAGTTATTATGTGAGGATATTTCCTTTATCACCATGGGCCCCAATAGGCTCCCAAATATCACTTTGCAGATTCCACGAAAAGAGTGTTAGCAAACTGCTTCTTGAGGCAGAGGTTGTAACTCTGTGAGATGAACTCACAGATCAGAAAGAAGTTTCTCAGAAAGCTTCTTTCACGTTTTGAACGGATGAAATTTCCTTTATCAGCGTAGGCCTCAATAGTGATCCAAAGAAGCCCTTCTCAGATTCCTCAAAGACAGTGTTAATGGACTGCTCCACGAAACATAAGTGTAACTCTGTGAGATGAATTCACACATCACCAAGAAGTTTCTAAGAAAGCTTCTTTCTAGTTTTCATCTCTGGATATTTCCTTTGTCACTGTAATGTTCATTGCGCTATGAAGTATCTAATTGCAGATTTCCAGAAAACTGTGCTAACAAACTGATCACTGAAGAGAAACGTGTAACTCTGTGAGTTGCATTCACACATGGCAATGCAGTTTCTCAGAAAGCTTCTCTTTAGTTATTATGTGAGGATATTTCCTTTATCACCATGGGCCCCAATAGGCTCCCAAATATCACTTTGCAGATTCCACGAAAAGAGTGTTAGCAAACTGCTTCTTGAGGCAGAGGTTGTAACTCTGTGAGATGAACTCACAGATCAGAAAGAAGTTTCTCAGAAAGCTTCTTTCACGTTTTGAACGGATGAAATTTCCTTTATCAGCGTAGGCCTCAATAGTGATCCAAAGAAGCCCTTCTCAGATTCCTCAAAGACAGTGTTAATGGACTGCTCCACGAAACATAAGTGTAACTCTGTGAGATGAATTCACACATCACCAAGAAGTTTCTAAGAAAGCTTCTTTCTAGTTTTCATCTCTGGATATTTCCTTTGTCACTGTAATGTTCATTGCGCTATGAAGTATCTAATTGCAGATTTCCAGAAAACTGTGCTAACAAACTGATCACTGAAGAGAAACGTGTAACTCTGTGAGTTGCATTCACACTTGGCAATGCAGTTTCTCAGAAAGCTTCTCTTTAGTTATTATGTGAGGATATTTCCTTTATCACCATGGGCCCCAATAGGCTCCCAAATATCACTTTGCAGATTCCACGAAAAGAGTGTTAGCAAACTGCTTCTTGAGGCAGAGGTTGTAACTCTGTGAGATGAACTCACAGATCAGAAAGAAGTTTCTCAGAAAGCTTCTTTCACGTTTTGAACGGATGAAATTTCCTTTATCAGCGTAGGCCTCAATATGATCCAAAGAAGCCCTTCTCAGATTCCTCAAAGACAGTGTTAATGGACTGCTCCACGAAACATAAGTGTAACTCTGTGAGATGAATTCACACATCACCAAGAAGTTTCTAAGAAAGCTTCTTTCTAGTTTTCATCTCTGGATATTTCCTTTGTCACTGTAATGTTCATTGCGCTATGAAGTATCTAATTGCAGATTTCCAGAAAACTGTGCTAACAAACTGATCACTGAAGAGAAACGTGTAACTCTGTGGGTTGCATTCACACTTGGCAATGCAGTTTCTCAGAAAGCTTCTCTTTAGTTATTATGTGAGGATATTTCCTTTATCACCATGGGCCCCAATAGGCTCCCAAATATCACTTTGCAGATTCCACGAAAAGAGTGTTAGCAAACTGCTTCTTGAGGCAGAGGTTGTAACTCTGTGAGATGAACTCACAGATCAGAAAGAAGTTTCTCAGAAAGCTTCTTTCACGTTTTGAACGGATGAAATTTCCTTTATCAGCGTAGGCCTCAATATGATCCAAAGAAGCCCTTCTCAGATTCCTCAAAGACAGTGTTAATGGACTGCTCCACGAAACATAAGTGTAACTCTGTGAGATGAATTCACACATCACCAAGAAGTTTCTAAGAAAGCTTCTTTCTAGTTTTCATCTGTGGATATTTCCTTTGTCACTGTAATGTTCATTGCGCTATGAAGTATCTAATTGCAGATTTCCAGAAAACTGTGCTAACAAACTGATCACTGAAGAGAAACGTGTAACTCTGTGAGTTGCATTCACACATGGCAATGCAGTTTCTCAGAAAGCTTCTCTTTAGTTATTATGTGAGGATATTTCCTTTATCACCATGGGCCCCAATAGGCTCCCAAATATCACTTTGCAGATTCCACGAAAAGAGTGTTAGCAAACTGCTTCTTGAGGCAGAGGTTGTAACTCTGTGAGATGAACTCACAGATCAGAAAGAAGTTTCTCAGAAAGCTTCTTTCACGGTTTGAACGGATGAAATTTCCTTTATCAGCGTAGGCCTCAATGTGATCCAAAGAAGCCCTTCTCAGATTCCTCAAAGACAGTGTTAATGGACTGCTCCACGAAACATAAGTGTAACTCTGTGAGATGAATTCACACATCACCAAGAAGTTTCTAAGAAAGCTTCTTTCTAGTTTTCATCTGTGGATATTTCCTTTGTCACTGTAATGTTCATTGCGCTATGAAGTATCTAATTGCAGATTTCCAGAAAACTGTGCTAACAAACTGATCACTGAAGAGAAACGTGTAACTCTGTGAGTTGCATTCACACTTGGCAATGCAGTTTCTCAGAAAGCTTCTCTTTAGTTATTATGTGAGGATATTTCCTTTATCACCATGGGCCCCAATAGGCTCCCAAATATCACTTTGCAGATTCCACGAAAAGAGTGTTAGCAAACTGCTTCTTGAGGCAGAGGTTGTAACTCTGTGAGATGAACTCACAGATCAGAAAGAAGTTTCTCAGAAAGCTTCTTTCACGTTTTGAACGGATGAAATTTCCTTTATCAGCGTAGGCCTCAATGTGATCCAAAGAAGCCCTTCTCAGATTCCTCAAAGACAGTGTTAATGGACTGCTCCACGAAACATAAGTGTAACTCTGTGAGATGAATTCACACATCACCAAGAAGTTTCTAAGAAAGCTTCTTTCTAGTTTTCATCTCTGGATATTTCCTTTGTCACTGTAATGTTCATTGCGCTATGAAGTATCTAATTGCAGATTTCCAGAAAACTGTGCTAACAAACTGATCACTGAAGAGAAACGTGTAACTCTGTGAGTTGCATTCACACTTGGCAATGCAGTTTCTCAGAAAGCTTCTCTTTAGTTATTATGTGAGGATATTTCCTTTATCACCATGGGCCCCAATAGGCTCCCAAATATCACTTTGCAGATTCCACGAAAAGAGTGTTAGCAAACTGCTTCTTGAGGCAGAGGTTGTAACTCTGTGAGATGAACTCACAGATCAGAAAGAAGTTTCTCAGAAAGCTTCTTTCACGTTTTGAACGGATGAAATTTCCTTTATCAGCGTAGGCCTCAATATGATCCAAAGAAGCCCTTCTCAGATTCCTCAAAGACAGTGTTAATGGACTGCTCCACGAAACATAAGTGTAACTCTGTGAGATGAATTCACACATCACCAAGAAGTTTCTAAGAAAGCTTCTTTCTAGTTTTCATCTGTGGATATTTCCTTTGTCACTGTAATGTTCATTGCGCTATGAAGTATCTAATTGCAGATTTCCAGAAAACTGTGCTAACAAACTGATCACTGAAGAGAAACGTGTAACTCTGTGGGTTGCATTCACACTTGGCAATGCAGTTTCTCAGAAAGCTTCTCTTTAGTTATTATGTGAGGATATTTCCTTTATAACCATGGGCCCCAATAGGCTCCCAAATATCACTTTGCAGATTCCACGAAAAGAGTGTTAGCAAACTGCTTCTTGAGGCAGAGGTTGTAACTCTGTGAGATGAACTCACAGATCAGAAAGAAGTTTCTCAGAAAGCTTCTTTCACGTTTTGAACGGATGAAATTTCCTTTATCAGCGTAGGCCTCAATATGATCCAAAGAAGCCCTTCTCAGATTCCTCAAAGACAGTGTTAATGGACTGCTCCACGAAACATAAGTGTAACTCTGTGAGATGAATTCACACATCACCAAGAAGTTTCTAAGAAAGCTTCTTTCTAGTTTTCATCTGTGGATATTTCCTTTGTCACTGTAATGTTCATTGCGCTATGAAGTATCTAATTGCAGATTTCCAGAAAACTGTGCTAACAAACTGATCACTGAAGAGAAACGTGTAACTCTGTGAGTTGCATTCACACATGGCAATGCAGTTTCTCAGAAAGCTTCTCTTTAGTTATTATGTGAGGATATTTCCTTTATCACCATGGGCCCCAATAGGCTCCCAAATATCACTTTGCAGATTCCACGAAAAGAGTGTTAGCAAACTGCTTCTTGAGGCAGAGGTTGTAACTCTGTGAGATGAACTCACAGATCAGAAAGAAGTTTCTCAGAAAGCTTCTTTCACGGTTTGAACGGATGAAATTTCCTTTATCAGCGTAGGCCTCAATGTGATCCAAAGAAGCCCTTCTCAGATTCCTCAAAGACAGTGTTAATGGACTGCTCCACGAAACATAAGTGTAACTCTGTGAGATGAATTCACACATCACCAAGAAGTTTCTAAGAAAGCTTCTTTCTAGTTTTCATCTCTGGATATTTCCTTTGTCACTGTAATGTTCATTGCGCTATGAAGTATCTAATTGCAGATTTCCAGAAAACTGTGCTAACAAACTGATCACTGAAGAGAAACGTGTAACTCTGTGGGTTGCATTCACACGTGGCAATGCAGTTTCTCAGAAAGCTTCTCTTTAGTTATTATGTGAGGATATTTCCTTTATCACCATGGGCCCCAATAGGCTCCCAAATATCACTTTGCAGATTCCACGAAAAGAGTGTTAGCAAACTGCTTCTTGAGGCAGAGGTTGTAACTCTGTGAGATGAACTCACAGATCAGAAAGAAGTTTCTCAGAAAGCTTCTTTCTCATTTTTATTGGAAGATGTTTCCATTGGCCCCATTGTTTTCAAAGGGATCGGGAATATCTGTTCTCAGATTCCACACAAATAGGCCTAGGCCACGGCCCCACGAAATACCGCTGCAACTTAGTGAGTTGAATTCACACATCACATAGCGTTTCTCAGAAAGCTTCTTTCTTTAGTAAGACGAGGTTATTTGTGGTCTTGGAGCGCCACCGTGTGTCCTATTGCAGATTCTGCGAAAATTCTGCTAGCGAGTTTCTCAGTGGAAACAATGATACATCTTGGCTGAATTCACCCAAACAAAGAGTTTTTTCCAGAGAAGCTTCTCTGTGCAGGTCAACGTCACTGAGAGAAACGTTCCTTATCAGCATTGCCATTCTCAGAACGTATATCCAAGTGAGATTCCTCTGAGTGCTAGGAACTCCCGAGAACGGGTATCACTTGATTCACATATCCAAAGCAGTTTCTCACAAAGCTTGTTCGCTTCTCTGAAGGATATTCCTTCTCCTTCTATTCTCAGCTATCTGATATCACTTTCAGAATCCACGGAAACAGTCCAAAGAAAATGGCTCCAAAGAACAATGGCGTAGTCTGGGGAGTTGCATTCACACACTGGCAATGCAGTTTCTCAGAAAGCTTCTCTTTAGTTTATTATGTGAGGAGTTTCCCTTTATCACCATGGGCCCCAATAGGCTCCCAAATATCACTTTGCAGATTCCACGAAAAGAGTGTTAGCAACTGCTTCTTGAGGCAGAGGTTGTAACTCTGTGAGATGAACTCACAGATCAGAAAGAAGTTTCTCAGAAAGCTTCTTTCACGGTTTGAACGGATGAAATTTCCTTTATCAGCGTAGGCCTCAAAGTGGTCTAAAGAAGCCCTTCTCAGAATCCTCAAAGACAGTGTTAACGGACGGCTCCACGAAACATAAGTGTAACTCTGTGAGATGAATTCACACATCACCAAGAAGTTTCTAAGAAAGCTTCTTTCTAGTTTTCATCTCTGGATATTTCATTTGTCACTGTAATGTTCATTGCGCTATGAAGTATCTAATTGCAGATTTCCAGAAAACTGTGCTAACAAACTGATCACTGAAGAGAAACGTGTAACTCTGTGAGTTGCATTCACACATGGCAATGCAGTTTCTCAGAAAGCTTCTCTTTAGTTATTATGTGAGGATATTTCCGTTATCACCATGGGCCCCAATAGGCTCCCAAATATCACTTTGCAGATTCCACGAAAAGAGTGTTAGCAAACTGCTTCTTGAGGCAGAGGTTGTAACTCTGTGAGATGAACTCACAGATCAGAAAGAAGTTTCTCAGAAAGCTTCTTTCACGTTTTGAACGGATGAAATTTCCTTTATCAGCTTAGGCCTCAATATGATCCAAAGAAGCCCTTCTCAGATTCCTCAAAGACAGTGTTAATGCACTGCTCCACGAAACATAAGTGTAACTCTGTGAGATGAATTCACACATCACCAAGAAGTTTCTAAGAAAGCTTCTTTCTAGTTTTCATCTGTGGATATTTCCTTTGTCACTGTAATGTTCATTGCGCTATGAAGTATCTAATTGCAGATTTCCAGAAAACTGTGCTAACAAACTGATCACTGAAGAGATACGTGTAACTCTGTGAGTTGCATTCACACATGGCAATGCAGTTTCTCAGAAAGCTTCTCTTTAGTTATTATGTGAGGATATTTCCTTTATCACCATGGGCCCCAATAGGCTCTCAAATATCACTTTGCAGATTCCACTGAAAAGAGTGTTAGCAAACTGCTTCTTGAGGCAGAGGTTGTAACTCTGTGAGATGAACTCACAGATCAGAAAGAAGTTTCTCAGAAAGCTTCTTTCACGGTTTGAACGGATGAAATTTCCTTTATCAGCGTAGGCCTCAATGTGATCCAAAGAAGCCCTTCTCAGATTCCTCAAAGACAGTGTTAATGGACTGCTCCACGAAACATAAGTGTAACTCTGTGAGATGAATTCACACATCACCAAGAAGTTTCTAAGAAAGCTTCTTTCTAGTTTTCATCTCTGGAATATTTCATTTGTCACTGTAATGTTCATTGCGCTATGAAGTATCTAATTGCAGATTTCCAGAAAACTGTGCTAACAAACTGATCACTGAAGAGAAACGTGTAACTCTGTGGGTTGCATTCACACGTGGCAATGCAGTTTCTCAGAAAGCTTCTCTTTAGTTATTATGTGAGGATATTTCCTTTATTACCATGGGCCCCAATAGGCTCCCAAATATCACTTTGCAGATTCCACGAAAAGAGTGTTAGCAAACTGCTTCTTGAGGCAGAGGTTGTAACTCTGTGAGATGAACTCACAGATCAGAAAGAAGTTTCTCAGAAAGCTTCTTTCTCCTTTTTATTGGAAGATGTTTCCATTGGCCCCATTGTTTTCAAAGGGATCGGGAATATCTGTTCTCAGATTCCACACAAATAGGCCTAGGCCACGGCCCCACGAAATACCGCTGCAACTTAGTGAGTTGAATTCACACATCACATAGCGTTTCTCAGAAAGCTTCTTTCTTTAGTAAGACGAGGTTATTTGTGGTCTTGGAGCGCCACCGTGTGTCCTATTGCAGATTCTGCGAAAATTCTGCTAGCGAGTTTCTCAGTGGAAACAATGATGGACATCTGTGGGCTGAATTCACCCACAACAAAGAAGTTTTTGAGAAGCCTTCTCTGCAGGTTTCTCTGAGGATAGTTCCTTATTCAGCATGCGATTCAACGATATCCAAGACATCACATCTGAGATTCCTCAAAATGAGTGCTAGGAAACTCCCCCGAGAACGGGTGATAGAACACTGTGAAATGAATTCACATATCACAAAGCAGTTTCTCACAAAGCTTGGTTCCGCTTTCTCTTGAAGGATATTTCCTTTCTCCTTCTATTCTTCAAAGCTATCTGAAATATCACTTCTCAGAATCCACGGAAACAGTCCAAAGAAACGGCTCCAAAGAACACTGGCGTAAGTCTGTGAGTTGCATTCACACATGGCAATGCAGTTTCTCAGAAAGCTTCTCTTTAGTTATTATGTGAGGATATTTCCTTTATTACCATGGGCCCCAATAGGCTCCCAAATATCACTTTGCAGATTCCACGAAAAGAGTGTTAGCAAACTGCTTCTTGAGGCAGAGGTTGTAACTCTGTGAGATGAACTCACAGATCAGAAAGAAGTTTCTCAGAAAGCTTCTTTCTCATTTTTATTGGAAGGTGTTTCCATTGGCCCCATTGTTTTCAAAGGGATCGGGAATATCTGTTCTCAGATTCCACACAAATAGGCCTAGGCCACGGCCGCACGAAATACCGCTGCAACTTAGTGAGTTGAATTCACACATCACATAGCGTTTCTCAGAAAACTTCTTTCTTTAGTAAGACGAGGTTATTTGTGGTCTTGGAGCGCCACCGTGTGTCCTATTGCAGATTCTGCGAAAATTCTGCTAGCGAGTTTCTCAGTGGAAACAATGATGGACATCTGTGGGCTGAATTCACCCACAACAAAGAAGTTTTTGAGAAGCCTTCTCTGCAGGTTTCTCTGAGGATAGTTCCTTATTCAGCATGCGATTCAACGATATCCAAGACATCACATCTGAGATTCCTCAAAATGAGTGCTAGGAAACTCCCCCGAGAACGGGTGATAGAACACAGTGAAATGAATTCACATATCACAAAGCAGTTTCTCACAAAGCTTGGTTCCGCTTTCTCTTGAAGGATATTTCCTTTCTCCTTCTATTCTTCAAAGCTATCTGAAATATCACTTCTCAGAATCCACGGAAACAGTCCAAAGAAATGGCTCCAAAGAACACTGGCGTAAGTCTGTGAGTTGCATTCACACATGGCAATGCAGTTTCTCAGAAAGCTTCTCTTTAGTTATTATGTGAGGATATTTCCTTTATTACCATGGGCCCCAATAGGCTCCCAAATATCACTTTGCAGATTCCACGAAAAGAGTGTTAGCAAACTGCTTCTTGAGGCAGAGGTTGTAACTCTGTGAGATGAACTCACAGATCAGAAAGAAGTTTCTCAGAAAGCTTCTTTCACGGTTTGAACGGATGAAATTTCCTTTATCAGCGTAGGCCTCAAAGTGGTCTAAAGAAGCCCTTCTCAGAATCCTCAAAGACAGTGTTAACGGACGGCTCCACGAAACATAAGTGTAACTCTGTGAGATGAATTCACACATCACCAAGAAGTTTCTAAGAAAGCTTCTTTCTAGTTTTCATCTCTGGATATTTCATTTCTCACTGTAATGTACATTGCGCTATGAAGTATCTAATTGAAGATTTCCAGAAAACTGTGCTAACAAACTGATCACTGAAGAGAAACGTGTAACTCTGTGAGTTGCATTCACACATGGCAATGCAGTTTCTCAGAAAGCTTCTCTTTAGTTATTATGTGAGGATATTTCCGTTATCACCAGTGGGCCCCAATAGGCTCCCAAATATCACTTTGCAGATTCCACGAAAAGAGTGTTAGCAAACTGCTTCTTGAGGCAGAGGTTGTAACTCTGTGAGATGAACTCACAGATAAGAAAGAAGTTTCTCAGAAAGCTTCTTTCACGTTTTGAACGGATGAAATTTCCTTTATCAGCTTAGGCCTCAATATGATCCAAAGAAGCCCTTCTCAGATTCCTCAAAGACAGTGTTAATGCACTGCTCCACGAAACATAAGTGTAACTCTGTGAGATGAATTCACACATCACCAAGAAGTTTCTAAGAAAGCTTCTTTCTAGTTTTCATCTGTGGATATTTCATTTGTCACTGTTATGTTCATTGCGCTATGAAGTATCTAATTGCAGATTTCCAGAAAACTGTGCTAACAAACTGATCACAGAAGAGAAACGTGTAACTCTGTGAGTTGCATTCACACATGGCAATGCAGTTTCTCAGAAAGCTTCTCTTTAGTTATTATGTGAGGATATTTCCTTTATCACCATGGGCCCCAATAGGCTCCCAAATATCACTTTGCAGATTCCACGAAAAGAGTGTTAGGCAAACTGCTTCTTGAGGCAGAGGTTGTAACTCTGTGAGATGAACTCACAGATCAGAAAGAAGTTTCTCAGAAAGCTTCTTTCACGGTTTGAACGGATGAAATTTCCTTTATCAGCGTAGGCCTCAAAGTGGTCTAAAGAAGCCCTTCTCAGAATCCTCAAAGACAGTGTTAACGGACTGCTCCACGAAACATAAGTGTAACTCTGTGAGATGAATTCACACATCACCAAGAAGTTTCTAAGAAAGCTTCTTTCTAGTTTTCATCTGTGGATATTTCCTTTGTCACTGTAATGTTCATTGCGCTATGAAGTATCTAATTGCAGATTTCCAGAAAACTGTGCTAACAAACTGATCACTGAAGAGAAACGTGTAACTCTGTGGGTTGCATTCACACTTGGCAATGCAGTTTCTCAGAAAGCTTCTCTTTAGTTATTATGTGAGGATATTTCCTTTATTACCATGGGCCCCAATAGGCTCCCAAATATCACTTTGCAGATTCCACGAAAAGAGTGTTAGCAAACTGCTTCTTGAGGCAGAGGTTGTAACTCTGTGAGATGAACTCACAGATCAGAAAGAAGTTTCTGAGAAAGCTTCTTTCACGTTTTGAACGGATGAAATTTCCTTTATCAGCGTAGGCCTCAATGTGATCCAAAGAAGCCCTTCTCAGATTCCTCAAAGACAGTGTTAATGGACTGCTCCACGAAACATAAGTGTAACTCTGTGAGATGAATTCACACATCACCAAGAAGTTTCTAAGAAAGCTTCTTTCTAGTTTTCATCTGTGGATATTTCATTTGTCACTGTTATGTTCATTGCGCTATGAAGTATCTAATTGCAGATTTCCAGAAAACTGTGCTAACAAACTGATCACATGAAGAGAAACGTGTAACTCTGTGAGTTGCATTCACACATGGCAATGCAGTTTCTCAGAAAGCTTCTCTTTAGTTATTATGTGAGGATATTTCCTTTATCACCATGGGCCCCAATAGGCTCCCAAATATCACTTTGCAGATTCCACGAAAAGAGTGTTAGCAAACTGCTTCTTGAGGCAGAGGTTGTAACTCTGTGAGATGAACTCACAGATCAGAAAGAAGTTTCTCAGAAAGCTTCTTTCACGGTTTGAACGGATGAAATTTCCTTTATCAGCGTAGGCCTCAAAGTGATCTAAAGAAGCCCTTCTCAGATTCCTCAAAGACAGTGTTAACTGGACTGCTCCACGAAACATAAGTGTAACTCTGTGAGATGAATTCACACATCACCAAGAAGTTTCTAAGAAAGCTTCTTTCTAGTTTTCATCTGTGGATATTTCCTTTGTCACTGTAATGTTCATTGCGCTATGAAGTATCTAATTGCAGATTTCCAGAAAACTGTGCTAACAAACTGATCACTGAAGAGAAACGTGTAACTCTGTGAGTTGCATTCACACTTGGCAATGCAGTTTCTCAGAAAGCTTCTCTTTAGTTATTATGTGAGGATATTTCCTTTATCACCATGGGCCCCAATAGGCTCCCAAATATCACTTTGCAGATTCCACGAAAAGAGTGTTAGCAAACTGCTTCTTGAGGCAGAGGTTGTAACTCTGTGAGATGAACTCACAGATCAGAAAGAAGTTTCTCAGAAAGCTTCTTTCACGTTTTGAACGGATGAAATTTCCTTTATCAGCGTAGGCCTCAATATGATCCAAAGAAGCCCTTCTCAGATTCCTCAAAGACAGTGTTAATGGACTGCTCCACGAAACATAAGTGTAACTCTGTGAGATGAATTCACACATCACCAAGACGTTTCTAAGAAAGCTTCTTTCTAGTTTTCATCTGTGGATATTTCCTTTGTCACTGTAATGTTCATTGCGCTATGAAGTATCTAATTGCAGATTTCCAGAAAACTGTGCTAACAAACTGATCACTGAAGAGAAACGTGTAACTCTGTGAGTTGCATTCACACTTGGCAATGCAGTTTCTCAGAAAGCTTCTCTTTAGTTATTATGTGAGGATATTTCCTTTATCACCATGGGCCCCAATAGGCTCCCAAATATCACTTTGCAGATTCCACGAAAAGAGTGTTAGCAAACTGCTTCTTGAGGCAGAGGTTGTAACTCTGTGAGATGAACTCACAGATCAGAAAGAAGTTTCTCAGAAAGCTTCTTTCTCATTTTTATTGGAAGATGTTTCCATTGGCCCCATTGTTTTCAACGGGATCGGGAATATCTGTTCTCAGATTCCACACAAATAGGCCTAGGCCACGGCCCCACGAAATACCGCTGCAACTTAGTGAGTTGAATTCACACATCACATAGCGTTTCTCAGAAAGCTTCTTTCTTTAGTAAGACCAGGTTATTTGTGGTCTTGGAGCGCCACCGTGTGTCCTATTGCAGATTCTGCGAAAATTCTGCTAGCGAGTTTCTCAGTGGAAACAATGATGGACATCTGTGGGCTGAATTCACCCACAACAAAGAAGTTTTTGAGAAGCCTTCTCTGCAGGTTTCTCTGAGGATAGTTCCTTATTCAGCATGCGATTCAACGATATCCAAGACATCACATCTGAGATTCCTCAAAATGAGTGCTAGGAAACTCCCCCGAGAACGGGTGATAGAACACTGTGAAATGAATTCACATATCACAAAGCAGTTTCTCACAAAGCTTGGTTCCGCTTTCTCTTGAAGGATATTTCCTTTCTCCTTCTATTCTTCAAAGCTATCTGAAATATCACTTCTCAGAATCCACGGAAACAGTCCAAAGAAACGGCTCCAAAGAACACTGGCGTAAGTCTGTGAGTTGCATTCACACATGGCAATGCAGTTTCTCAGAAAACTTCTCTTTAGTTATTATGTGAGGATATTTCCTTTATCACCATGGGCCCCAATAGGCTCCCAAATATCACTTTGCAGATTCCAGGAAAAGAGTGTTAGCAAACTGCTTCTTGAGGCAGAGGTTGTAACTCTGTGAGATGAACTCACAGATCAGAAAGAAGATTCTCAGAAAGCTTCTTTCACGTTTTGAACGGATGAAATTTCCTTTATCAGCGTAGGCCTCAATGTGATCCAAAGAAGCCCTTCTCAGATTCCTCAAAGACAGTGTTAATGGACTGCTCCACGAAACATAAGTGTAACTCTGTGAGATGAATTCACACATCACCAAGAAGTTTCTAAGAAAGCTTCTTTCTAGTTTTCATCTCTGGATATTTCCTTTGTCACTGTAATGTTCATTGCGCTATGAAGTATCTAATTGCAGATTTCCAGAAAACTGTGCTAACAAACTGATCACTGAAGAGAAACGTGTACTCTGTGAGTTGCATTCACACTTGGCAATGCAGTTTCTCAGAAAGCTTCTCTTTAGTTATTATGTGAGGATATTTCCTTTATCACCATGGGATCCAATAGGCTCCCAAATATCTCTTTGCAGATTCCACGAAAAGAGTGTTAGCAAACTGCTTCTTGAGGCAGAGGTTGTAACTCTGTGAGATGAACTCACAGATCAGAAAGAAGTTTCTCAGAAAGCTTCTTTCTCATTTTTATGGGAAGATGTTTCCATTGGCCCCATTGTTTTCAAAGGGATCGGGAATATCTGTTCTCAGATTCCACACAAATAGGCCTAGGCCACGGCCCCACGAAATACCGCTGCAACTTAGTGAGTTGAATTCACACATCACATAGCGTTTCTCAGAAAGCTTCTTTCTTTAGTAAGACGAGGTTATTTGTGGTCTTGGAGCGCCACCGTGTGTCCTATTGCAGATTCTGCGAAAATTCTGCTAGCGAGTTTCTCAGTGGAAACAATGATGGACATCTGTGGGCTGAATTCACCCACAACAAAGAATTTTTTGAGAAGCCTTCTCTGCAGGTTTCTCTGAGGATAGTTCCTTATTCAGCATGCGATTCAACGATATCCAAGACATCATATCTGAGATTCTCAAAATGAGTGCTAGGAAACTCCCCCGAGAACGGGTGATAGAACACTGTGAAATGAATTCACATATCACAAAGCAGTTTCTCACAAAGCTTGGTTCCGCTTTCTCTTGAAGGATATTTCCTTTCTCCTTCTATTCTTCAAAGCTATCTGAAATATCACTTCTCAGAATCCACGGAAACAGTCCAAAGAAACGGCTCCAAAGAACACTGGCGTAAGTCTGTGAGTTGCATTCACACATGGCAATGCAGTTTCTCAGAAAGCTTCTCTTTAGTTATTATGTGAGGATATTTCCTTTATCACCATGGGCCCCAATAGGCTCCCAAATATCACTTTGCAGATTCCACGAAAAGAGTGTTAGCAAACTGCTTCTTGAGGCAGAGGTTGTAACTCTGTGAGATGAACTCACAGATCAGAAAGAAGTTTCTCAGAAAGCTTCTTTCACGGTTTGAACGGATGAAATTTCCTTTATCAGCGTAGGCCTCAAAGTGGTCTAAAGAAGCCCTTCTCAGAATCCTCAAAGACAGTGTTAACGGACTGCTCCACGAAACATAAGTGTAACTCTGTGAGATGAATTCACACATCACCAAGAAGTTTCTAAGAAAGCTTCTTTCTAGTTTTCATCTGTGGATATTTCATTTCTCACTGTTATGTTCATTGCGCTATGAAGTATCTAATTGCAGATTTCCAGAAAACTGTGCTAACAAACTGATCACTGAAGAGAAACGTGTAACTCTGTGAGTTGCATTCACACATGGCAATGCAGTTTCTCAGAAAGCTTCTCTTTAGTTATTATGTGAGGATATTTCCTTTATCACCATGGGCCCCAATAGGCTCCCAAATATCACTTTGCAGATTCCATGAAAAGAGTGTTAGCAAACTGCTTCTTGAGGCAGAGGTTGTAACTCTGTGAGATGAACTCACAGATCAGAAAGAAGTTTCTCAGAAAGCTTCTTTCACGGTTTGAACGGATGAAATTTCCTTTATCAGCGTAGGCCTCAATGTGATCCAAAGAAGCCCTTCTCAGATTCCTCAAAGACAGTGTTAATGGACTGCTCCACGAAACATAAGTGTAACTCTGTGAGATGAATTCACACATCACCAAGAAGTTTCTAAGAAAGCTTCTTTCTAGTTTTCATCTCTGGATATTTCCTTTGTCACTGTAATGTTCATTGCGCTATGAAGTATCTAATTGCAGATTTCCAGAAAACTGTGCTAACAAACTGATCACTGAAGAGAAACGTGTAACTCTGTGAGTTGCATTCACACTTGGCAATGCAGTTTCTCAGAAAGCTTCTCTTTAGTTATTATGTGAGGATATTTCCTTTATCACCATGGGCCCCAATAGGCTCCCAAATATCACTTTGCAGATTCCACGAAAAGAGTGTTAGCAAACTGCTTCTTGAGGCAGAGGTTGTAACTCTGTGAGATGAACTCACAGATCAGAAAGAAGTTTCTCAGAAAGCTTCTTTCACGTTTTGAACGGATGAAATTTCCTTTATCAGCGTAGGCCTCAATATGATCCAAAGAAGCCCTTCTCAGATTCCTCAAAGACAGTGTTAATGGACTGCTCCACGAAACATAAGTGTAACTCTGTGAGATGAATTCACACATCACCAAGAAGTTTCTAAGAAAGCTTCTTTCTAGTTTTCATCTGTGGATATTTCCTTTGTCACTGTAATGTTCATTGCGCTATGAAGTATCTAATTGCAGATTTCCAGAAAACTGTGCTAACAAACTGATCACTGAAGAGAAACGTGTAACTCTGTGAGTTGCATTCACACTTGGCAATGCAGTTTCTCAGAAAGCTTCTCTTTAGTTATTATGTGAGGATATTTCCTTTATCACCATGGGCCCCAATAGGCTCCCAAATATCACTTTGCAGATTCCACGAAAAGAGTGTTAGCAAACTGCTTCTTGAGGCAGAGGTTGTAACTCTGTGAGATGAACTCACAGATCAGAAAGAAGTTTCTCAGAAAGCTTCTTTCACGGTTTGAACGGATGAAATTTCCTTTATCAGCGTAGGCCTCAAAGTGGTCTAAAGAAGCCCTTCTCAGAATCCTCAAAGACAGTGTTAACGGACTGCTCCACGAAACATAAGTGTAACTCTGTGAGATGAATT
Source organism: Rhinopithecus roxellana (assembly GCF_007565055.1). Taxonomy (NCBI): domain Eukaryota; kingdom Metazoa; phylum Chordata; class Mammalia; order Primates; family Cercopithecidae; genus Rhinopithecus; species Rhinopithecus roxellana. Next base: position 54,397 of record NW_022141826.1, on the reverse strand, counting down.
CACACATCACCAAGAAGTTTCTAAGAAAGCTTCTTTCTAGTTTTCATCTGTGGATATTTCATTTCTCACTGTATGTTCATTGCGCTATGAAGTATCTAATTGCAGATTTCCAGAAAACTGTGCTAACAAACTGATCACTGAAGAGAAACGTGTAACTCTGTGAGTTGCATTCACACATGGCAATGCAGTTTCTCAGAAAGCTTCTCTTTAGTTATTATGTGAGGATATTTCCGTTATCACCATGGGCCCCAATAGGCTCCCAAATATCACTTTGCAGATTCCACGAAAAGAGTGTTAGCAAACTGCTTCTTGAGGCAGAGGTTGTAACTCTGTGAGATGAACTCACAGATCAGAAAGAAGTTTCTCAGAAAGCTTCTTTCACGTTTTGAACGGATGAAATTTCCTTTATCAGCGTAGGCCTCAATGTGATCCAAAGAAGCCCTTCTCAGATTCCTCAAAGACAGTGTTAATGGACTGCTCCACGAAACATAAGTGTAACTCTGTGAGATGAATTCACACATCACCAAGAAGTTTCTAAGAAAGCTTCTTTCTAGTTTTCATCTCTGGATATTTCCTTTGTCACTGTAATGTTCATTGCGCTATGAAGTATCTAATTGCAGATTTCCAGAAAACTGTGCTAACAAACTGATCACTGAAGAGAAACGTGTAACTCTGTGGGTTGCATTCACACTTGGCAATGCAGTTTCTCAGAAAGCTTCTCTTTAGTTATTATGTGAGGATATTTCCTTTATCACCATGGGCCCCAATAGGCTCCCAAATATCACTTTGCAGATTCCACGAAAAGAGTGTTAGCAAACTGCTTCTTGAGGCAGAGGTTGTAACTCTGTGAGATGAACTCACAGATCAGAAAGAAGTTTCTCAGAAAGCTTCTTTCACGTTTTGAACGGATGAAATTTCCTTTATCAGCGTAGGCCTCAATGTGATCCAAAGAAGCCCTTCTCAGATTCCTCAAAGACAGTGTTAATGGACTGCTCCACGAAACATAAGTGTAACTCTGTGAGATGAATTCACACATCACCAAGAAGTTTCTAAGAAAGCTTCTTTCTAGTTTTCATCTCTGGATATTTCCTTTGTCACTGTAATGTTCATTGCGCTATGAAGTATCTAATTGCAGATTTCCAGAAAACTGTGCTAACAAACTGATCACTGAAGAGAAACGTGTAACTCTGTGGGTTGCATTCACACTTGGCAATGCAGTTTCTCAGAAAGCTTCTCTTTAGTTATTATGTGAGGATATTTCCTTTATTACCATGGGCCCCAATAGGCTCCCAAATATCACTTTGCAGATTCCACGAAAAGAGTGTTAGCAAACTGCTTCTTGAGGCAGAGGTTGTAACTCTGTGAGATGAACTCACAGATCAGAAAGAAGTTTCTCAGAAAGCTTCTTTCACGTTTTGAACGGATGAAATTTCCTTTATCAGCGTAGGCCTCAATATGATCCAAAGAAGCCCTTCTCAGATTCCTCAAAGACAGTGTTAATGGACTGCTCCACGAAACATAAGTGTAACTCTGTGAGATGAATTCACACATCACCAAGAAGTTTCTAAGAAAGCTTCTTTCTAGTTTTCATCTGTGGATATTTCCTTTGTCACTGTAATGTTCATTGCGCTATGAAGTATCTAATTGCAGATTTCCAGAAAACTGTGCTAACAAACTGATCACTGAAGAGAAACGTGTAACTCTGTGAGTTGCATTCACACTTGGCAATGCAGTTTCTCAGAAAGCTTCTCTTTAGTTATTATGTGAGGATATTTCCTTTATCACCATGGGCCCCAATAGGCTCCCAAATATCACTTTGCAGATTCCACGAAAAGAGTGTTAGCAAACTGCTTCTTGAGGCAGAGGTTGTAACTCTGTGAGATGAACTCACAGATCAGAAAGAAGTTTCTCAGAAAGCTTCTTTCACGGTTTGAACGGATGAAATTTCCTTTATCAGCGTAGGCCTCAAATGGATCCAAAGAAGCCCTTCTCAGATTCCTCAAAGACAGTGTTAATGGACTGCTCCACGAAACATAAGTGTAACTCTGTGAGATGAATTCACACATCACCAAGAAGTTTCTAAGAAAGCTTCTTTCTAGTTTTCATCTGTGGATATTTCCTTTGTCACTGTAATGTTCATTGCGCTATGAAGTATCTAATTGCAGATTTCCAGAAAACTGTGCTAACAAACTGATCACTGAAGAGAAACGTGTAACTCTGTGGGTTGCATTCACACTTGGCAATGCAGTTTCTCAGAAAGCTTCTCTTTAGTTATTATGTGAGGATATTTCCTTTATAACCATGGGCCCCAATAGGCTCCCAAATATCACTTTGCAGATTCCACGAAAAGAGTGTTAGCAAACTGCTTCTTGAGGCAGAGGTTGTAACTCTGTGAGATGAACTCACAGATCAGAAAGAAGTTTCTCAGAAAGCTTCTTTCACGTTTTGAACGGATGAAATTTCCTTTATCAGCGTAGGCCTCAATATGATCCAAAGAAGCCCTTCTCAGATTCCTCAAAGACAGTGTTAATGGACTGCTCCACGAAACATAAGTGTAACTCTGTGAGATGAATTCACACATCACCAAGAAGTTTCTAAGAAAGCTTCTTTCTAGTTTTCATCTGTGGATATTTCCTTTGTCACTGTAATGTTCATTGCGCTATGAAGTATCTAATTGCAGATTTCCAGAAAACTGTGCTAACAAACTGATCACTGAAGAGAAACGTGTAACTCTGTGAGTTGCATTCACACATGGCAATGCAGTTTCTCAGAAAGCTTCTCTTTAGTTATTATGTGAGGATATTTCCTTTATCACCATGGGCCCCAATAGGCTCCCAAATATCACTTTGCAGATTCCACGAAAAGAGTGTTAGCAAACTGCTTCTTGAGGCAGAGGTTGTAACTCTGTGAGATGAACTCACAGATCAGAAAGAAGTTTCTCAGAAAGCTTCTTTCTCCTTTTTATTGGAAGATGTTTCCATTGGCCCCATTGTTTTCAAAGGGATCGGGAATATCTGTTCTCAGATTCCACACAAATAGGCCTAGGCCACGGCCCCACGAAATACCGCTGCAACTTAGTGAGTTGAATTCACACATCACATAGCGTTTCTCAGAAAGCTTCTTTCTTTAGTAAGACGAGGTTATTTGTGGTCTTGGAGCGCCACCGTGTGTCCTATTGCAGATTCTGCGAAAATTCTGCTAGCGAGTTTCTCAGTGGAAACAATGATGGACATCTGTGGGCTGAATTCACCCACAACAAAGAAGTTTTTGAGAAGCCTTCTCTGCAGGTTTCTCTGAGGATAGTTCCTTATTCAGCATGCGATTCAACGATATCCAAGACATCACATCTGAGATTCCTCAAAATGAGTGCTAGGAAACTCCCCCGAGAACGGGTGATAGAACACTGTGAAATGAATTCACATATCACAAAGCAGTTTCTCACAAAGCTTGGTTCCGCTTTCTCTTGAAGGATATTTCCTTTCTCCTTCTATTCTTCAAAGCTATCTGAAATATCACTTCTCAGAATCCACGGAAACAGTCCAAAGAAACTGGCTCCAAAGAACACTGGCGTAAGTCTGTGAGTTGCATTCACACATGGCAATGCAGTTTCTCAGAAAGCTTCTCTTTAGTTATTATGTGAGGATATTTCCTTTATTACCATGGGCCCCAATAGGCTCCCAAATATCACTTTGCAGATTCCACGAAAAGAGTGTTAGCAAACTGCTTCTTGAGGCAGAGGTTGTAACTCTGTGAGATGAACTCACAGATCAGAAAGAAGTTTCTCAGAAAGCTTCTTTCACGGTTTGAACGGATGAAATTTCCTTTATCAGCGTAGGCCTCAAAGTGATCTAAAGAAGCCCTTCTCAGAATCCTCAAAGACAGAGTTAACGGACTGCTCCACGAAACATAAGTGTAACTCTGTGAGATGAATTCACACATCACCAAGAAGTTTCTAAGACAGCTTCTTTCTAGTTTTCATCTCTGGATATTTCATTTCTCACTGTTATGTTCATTGCGCTATGAAGTATCTAATTGCAGATTTCCAGAAAACTGTGCTAACAAACTGATCACTGAAGAGAAACGTGTAACTCTGTGAGTTGCATTCACACATGGCAATGCAGTTTCTCAGAAAGCTTCTCTTTAGTTATTATGTGAGGATATTTCCGTTATCACCATGGGCCCCAATAGGCTCCCAAATATCACTTTGCAGATTCCACGAAAAGAGTGTTAGCAAACTGCTTCTTGAGGCAGAGGTTGTAACTCTGTGAGATGAACTCACAGATCAGAAAGAAGTTTCTCAGAAAGCTTCTTTCACGTTTTGAACGGATGAAATTTCCTTTATCAGCTTAGGCCTCAATATGATCCAAAGAAGCCCTTCTCAGATTCCTCAAAGACAGTGTTAATGCACTGCTCCACGAAACATAAGTGTAACTCTGTGAGATGAATTCACACATCACCAAGAAGTTTCTAAGAAAGCTTCTTTCTAGTTTTCATCTGTGGATATTTCATTTGTCACTGTTATGTTCATTGCGCTATGAAGTATCTAATTGCAGATTTCCAGAAAACTGTGCTAACAAACTGATCACATGAAGAGAAACGTGTAACTCTGTGAGTTGCATTCACACATGGCAATGCAGTTTCTCAGAAAGCTTCTCTTTAGTTATTATGTGAGGATATTTCCTTTATCACCATGGGCCCCAATAGGCTCCCAAATATCACTTTGCAGATTCCACGAAAAGAGTGTTAGCAAACTGCTTCTTGAGGCAGAGGTTGTAACTCTGTGAGATGAACTCACAGATCAGAAAGAAGTTTCTCAGAAAGCTTCTTTCACGGTTTGAACGGATGAAATTTCCTTTATCAGCGTAGGCCTCAAATGGTCTAAAGAAGCCCTTCTCAGAATCCTCAAAGACAGTGTTAACGGACTGCTCCACGAAACATAAGTGTAACTCTGTGAGATGAATTCACACATCACCAAGAAGTTTCTAAGAAAGCTTCTTTCTAGTTTTCATCTGTGGATATTTCCTTTGTCACTGTAATGTTCATTGCGCTATGAAGTATCTAATTGCAGATTTCCAGAAAACTGTGCTAACAAACTGATCACTGAAGAGAAACGTGTAACTCTGTGGGTTGCATTCACACTTGGCAATGCAGTTTCTCAGAAAGCTTCTCTTTAGTTATTATGTGAGGATATTTCCTTTATAACCATGGGCCCCAATAGGCTCCCAAATATCACTTTGCAGATTCCACGAAAAGAGTGTTAGCAAACTGCTTCTTGAGGCAGAGGTTGTAACTCTGTGAGATGAACTCACAGATCAGAAAGAAGTTTCTCAGAAAGCTTCTTTCACGTTTTGAACGGATGAAATTTCCTTTATCAGCGTAGGCCTCAATATGATCCAAAGAAGCCCTTCTCAGATTCCTCAAAGACAGTGTTAATGGACTGCTCCACGAAACATAAGTGTAACTCTGTGAGATGAATTCACACATCACCAAGAAGTTTCTAAGAAAGCTTCTTTCTAGTTTTCATCTCTGGATATTTCCTTTGTCACTGTAATGTTCATTGCGCTATGAAGTATCTAATTGCAGATTTCCAGAAAACTGTGCTAACAAACTGATCACTGAAGAGAAACGTGTAACTCTGTGAGTTGCATTCACACTTGGCAATGCAGTTTCTCAGAAAGCTTCTCTTTAGTTATTATGTGAGGATATTTCCTTTATCACCATGGGCCCCAATAGGCTCCCAAATATCACTTTGCAGATTCCACGAAAAGAGTGTTAGCAAACTGCTTCTTGAGGCAGAGGTTGTAACTCTGTGAGATGAACTCACAGATCAGAAAGAAGTTTCTCAGAAAGCTTCTTTCTCATTTTTATTGGAAGATGTTTCCATTGGCCCCATTGTTTTCAAAGGGATCGGGAATATCTGTTCTCAGATTCCACACAAATAGGCCTAGGCCACGGCCCCACGAAATACAGCTGCAACTTAGTGAGTTGAATTCACACATCACATAGCGTTTCTCAAAAGCTTCTTCTTTAGTAAGACGAGGTTATTGTGGTCTTGGAGCGCCACCGTGTGTCCTATTGCAGATTCTGCGAAAATTCTGCTAGCGAGTTTCTCAGTGGAAACAATGAGACATCTGTGGGCTGAATTCACCCACAACAAAGAAGTTTTGAGAAGCCTTCTCAGCAGGTTTCTCTGAGGATAGTTCCTTATTCAGCATGCGATTCAACGATATCCAAGACATCACATCTGAGATTCCTCAAAATGAGTGCTAGGAAACTCCCCCGAGAACGGGTGATAGAACACTGTGAAATGAATTCACATATCACAAAGCAGTTTCTCACAAAGCTTGGTTCCGCTTTCTCTTGAAGGATATTTCCTTTCTCCTTCTATTCTTCAAAGCTATCTGAAATATCACTTCTCAGAATCCACGGAAACAGTCCAAAGAAACGGCTCCAAAGAACACTGGCGTAAGTCTGTGAGTTGCATTCACACATGGCAATGCAGTTTCTCAGAAAGCTTCTCTTTAGTTATTATGTGAGGATATTTCCTTTATTACCATGGGCCCCAATAGGCTCCCAAATATCACTTTACAGATTCCACGAAAAGAGTGTTAGAAACTGATTCTTGAGGCAGAGGTTGTAACTCTGTGAGATGAACTCAAGATCAGAAAGAAGTTTCTCAGAAAGCTTCTTCACGTTTGAACGGATGAAATTTCCTTTATCTGCGTAGGCCTCAATGTGATCCAAAGAAGCCTTCTTAGATCCCTCAAAGACAGTGTTAATGGACTGCTCCACGAAACATAAGTGTAACTCTGTGAGATGAATTCACACATCACCAAGAAGTTTCTAAGAAAGCTTCTTTCTAGTTTTCATCTGTGGATATTTCCTTTGTCACTGTAATGTTCATTGCGCTATGAAGTATCTAATTGCAGATTTCCAGAAAACTGTGCTAACAAACTGATCACTGAAGAGAAACTTGTAACTCTGTGGGTTGCATTCACACTTGGCAATGCAGTTTCTCAGAAAGCTTCTCTTTAGTTATTATGTGAGGATATTTCCTTTATTACCATGGGCCCCAATAGGCTCCCAAATATCACTTTGCAGATTCCACGAAAAGAGTGTTAGCAAACTGCTTCTTGAGGCAGAGGTTGTAACTCTGTGAGATGAACTCACAGATCAGAAAGAAGTTTCTCAGAAAGCTTCTTTCACGTTTTGAACGGATGAAATTTCCTTTATCAGCGTAGGCCTCAATATGATCCAAAGAAGCCCTTCTCAGATTCCTCAAAGACAGTGTTAATGGACTGCTTCCACGAAACATAAGTGTAACTCTGTGAGATGAATTCACACATCACCAAGAAGTTTCTAAGAAAGCTTCTTTCTAGTTTTCATCTGTGGATATTTCCTTTGTCACTGTAATGTTCATTGCGCTATGAAGTATCTAATTGCAGATTTCCAGAAAACTGTGCTAACAAACTGATCACTGAAGAGAAACGTGTAACTCTGTGAGTTGCATTCACACTTGGCAATGCAGTTTCTCAGAAAGCTTCTCTTTAGTTATTATGTGAGGATATTTCCTTTATCACCATGGGCCCCAATAGGCTCACAAATATCACTTTGCAGATTCCACGAAAAGAGTGTTAGCAAACTGCTTCTTGAGGCAGAGGTTGTAACTCTGTGAGATGAACTCACAGATCAGAAAGAAGTTTCTCAGAAAGCTTCTTTCTCATTTTTATTGGAAGATGTTTCCATTGGCCCCATTGTTTTCAAAGGGATCGGGAATATCTGTTCTCAGATTCCACACAAATAGGCCTAGGCCACGGCCCCACGAAATACAGCTGCAACTTAGTGAGTTGAATTCACACATCACATAGCGTTTCTCAGAAAGCTTCTTTCTTTAGTAAGACGAGGTTATTTGTGGTCTTGGAGCGCCACCGTGTGTCCTATTGCAGATTCTGCGAAAATTCTGCTAGCGAGTTTCTCAGTGGAAACAATGATGGACATCTGTGGGCTGAATTCACCCACAACAAAGAATTTTTTGAGAAGCCTTCTCTGCAGGTTTCTCTGAGGATAGTTCCTTATTCAGCATGCGATTCAACGATATCCAAGACATCACATCTGAGATTCCTCAAAATGAGTGCTAGGAAACTCCCCCGAGAACGGGTGATAGAACACTGTGAAATGAATTCACATATCACAAAGCAGTTTCTCACAAAGCTTGGTTCCGCTTTCTCTTGAAGGATATTTCCTTTCTCCTTCTATTCTTCAAAGCTATCTGAAATATCACTTCTCAGAATCCACGGAAACAGTCCAAAGAAACGGCTCCAAAGAACACTGGCGTAAGTCTGTGAGTTGCATTCACACATGGCAATGCAGTTTCTCAGAAAGCTTCTCTTTAGTTATTATGTGAGGATATTTCCTTTATCACCATGGGCCCCAATAGGCTCCCAAATATCACTTTGCAGATTCCACGAAAAGAGTGTTAGCAAACTGCTTCTTGAGGCAGAGGTTGTAACTCTGTGAGATGAACTCACAGATCAGAAAGAAGTTTCTCAGAAAGCTTCTTTCACGGTTTGAACGGATGAAATTTCCTTTATCAGCGTAGGCCTCAAAGTGGTCTAAAGAAGCCCTTCTCAGAATCCTCAAAGACAGTGTTAACGGACTGCTCCACGAAACATAAGTGTAACTCTGTGAGATGAATTCACACATCACCAAGAAGTTTCTAAGAAAGCTTCTTTCTAGTTTTCATCTGTGGATATTTCATTTCTCACTGTTATGTTCATTGGGCTATGAAGTATCTAATTGCAGATTTCCAGAAAACTGTGCTAACAAACTGATCACTGAAGAGAAACGTGTAACTCTGTGAGTTGCATTCACACATGGCAATGCAGTTTCTCAGAAAGCTTCTCTTTAGTTATTATGTGAGGATATTTCCTTTATCACCATGGGCCCCAATAGGCTCCCAAATATCACTTTGCAGATTCCATGAAAAGAGTGTTAGCAAACTGCTTCTTGAGGCAGAGGTTGTAACTCTGTGAGATGAACTCACAGATCAGAAAGAAGTTTCTCAGAAAGCTTCTTTCACGGTTTGAACGGATGAAATTTCCTTTATCAGCGTAGGCCTCAATGTGATCCAAAGAAGCCCTTCTCAGATTCCTCAAAGACAGTGTTAATGGACTGCTCCACGAAACATAAGTGTAACTCTGTGAGATGAATTCACACATCACCAAGAAGTTTCTAAGAAAGCTTCTTTCTAGTTTTCATCTCTGGATATTTCCTTTGTCACTGTAATGTTCATTGCGCTATGAAGTATCTAATTGCAGATTTCCAGAAAACTGTGCTAACAAACTGATCACTGAAGAGAAACGTGTAACTCTGTGAGTTGCATTCACACTTGGCAATGCAGTTTCTCAGAAAGCTTCTCTTTAGTTATTATGTGAGGATATTTCCTTTATCACCATGGGCCCCAATAGGCTCCCAAATATCACTTTGCAGATTCCATGAAAAGAGTGTTAGCAAACTGCTTCTTGAGGCAGAGGTAGTAACTCTGTGAGATGAACTCACAGATCAGAAAGAAGTTTCTCAGAAAGCGTCTTTCACGTTTTGAACGGATGAAATTTCCTTTATCAGCGTAGGCCTCAATATGATCCAAAGAAGCCCTTCTCAGATTCCTCAAAGACAGTGTTAATGGACTGCTCCACGAAACATAAGTGTAACTCTGTGAGATGAATTCACACATCACCAAGAAGTTTCTAAGAAAGCTTCTTTCTAGTTTTCATCTGTGGATATTTCCTTTGTCACTGTAATGTTCATTGCGCTATGAAGTATCTAATTGCAGATTTCCAGAAAACTGTGCTAACAAACTGATCACTGAAGAGAAACGTGTAACTCTGTGAGTTGCATTCACACTTGGCAATGCAGTTTCTCAGAAAGCTTCTCTTTAGTTATTATGTGAGGATATTTCCTTTATAACCATGGGCCCCAATAGGCTCCCAAATATCACTTTGCAGATTCCACGAAAAGAGTGTTAGCAAACTGCTTCTTGAGGCAGAGGTTGTAACTCTGTGAGATGAACTCACAGATCAGAAAGAAGTTTCTCAGAAAGCTTCTTTCACGGTTTGAACGGATGAAATTTCCTTTATCAGCGTAGGCCTCAAAGTGGTCTAAAGAAGCCCTTCTCAGAATCCTCAAAGACAGTGTTAACGGACTGCTCCACGAAACATAAGTGTAACTCTGTGAGATGAATTCACACATCACCAAGAAGTTTCTAAGAAAGCTTCTTTCTAGTTTTCATCTGTGGATATTTCATTTCTCACTGTTATGTTCATTGCGCTATGAAGTATCTAATTGCAGATTTCCAGAAAACTGTGCTAACAAACTGATCACTGAAGAGAAACGTGTAACTCTGTGAGTTGCATTCACACATGGCAATGCAGTTTCTCAGAAAGCTTCTCTTTAGTTATTATGTGAGGATATTTCCGTTATCACCATGGGCCCCAATAGGCTCCCAAATATCACTTTGCAGATTCCACGAAAAGAGTGTTAGCAAACTGCTTCTTGAGGCAGAGGTTGTAACTCTGTGAGATGAACTCACAGATCAGAAAGAAGTTTCTGAGAAAGCTTCTTTCACGTTTTGAACGGATGAAATTTCCTTTATCAGCGTAGGCCTCAATGTGATCCAAAGAAGCCCTTCTCAGATTCCTCAAAGACAGTGTTAATGGACTGCTCCACGAAACATAAGTGTAACTCTGTGAGATGAATTCACACATCACCAAGAAGTTTCTAAGAAAGCTTCTTTCTAGTTTTCATCTCTGGATATTTCCTTTGTCACTGTAATGTTCATTGCGCTATGAAGTATCTAATTGCAGATTTCCAGAAAACTGTGCTAACAAACTGATCACTGAAGAGAAACGTGTAACTCTGTGGGTTGCATTCACACTTGGCAATGCAGTTTCTCAGAAAGCTTCTCTTTAGTTATTATGTGAGGATATTTCCTTTATAACCATGGGCCCCAATAGGCTCCCAAATATCACTTTGCAGATTCCACGAAAAGAGTGTTAGCAAACTGCTTCTTGAGGCAGAGGTTGTAACTCTTTGAGATGAACTCACAGATCAGAAAGAAGTTTCTCAGAAAGCTTCTTTCACGTTTTGAACGGATGAAATTTCCTTTATCAGCGTAGGCCTCAATATGATCCAAAGAAGCCCTTCTCAGATTCCTCAAAGACAGTGTTAATGGACTGCTCAACGAAACATAAGTGTAACTCTGTGAGATGAATTCACACATCACCAAGAAGTTTCTAAGAAAGCTTCTTTCTAGTTTTCATCTGTGGATATTTCCTTTGTCACTGTAATGTTCATTGCGCTATGAAGTATCTAATTGCAGATTTCCAGAAAACTGTGCTAACAAACTGATCACTGAAGAGATAGTGTAACTCTGTGAGTTGCATTCACACATGGCAATGCAGTTTCTCAGAAAGCTTCTCTTTAGTTATTATGTGAGGATATTTCCTTTATCACCATGGGCCCCAATAGGCTCTCAAATATCACTTTGCAGATTCCATGAAAAGAGTGTTAGCAAACTGCTTCTTGAGGCAGAGGTTGTAACTCTGTGAGATGAACTCACAGATCAGAAAGAAGTTTCTCAGAAAGCTTCTTTCACGGTTTGAACGGATGAAATTTCCTTTATCAGCGTAGGCCTCAATGTGATCCAAAGAAGCCCTTCTCAGATTCCTCAAAGACAGTGTTAATGGACTGCTCCACGAAACATAAGTGTAACTCTGTGAGATGAATTCACACATCACCAAGAAGTTTCTAAGAAAGCTTCTTTCTAGTTTTCATCTCTGAATATTTCATTTGTCACTGTAATGTTCATTGCGCTATGAAGTATCTAATTGCAGATTTCCAGAAAACTGTGCTAACAAACTGATCACTGAAGAGAAACGTGTAACTCTGTGGGTTGCATTCACACGTGGCAATGCAGTTTCTCAGAAAGCTTCTCTTTAGTTATTATGTGAGGATATTTCCTTTATTACCATGGGCCCCAATAGGCTCCCAAATATCACTTTGCAGATTCCACGAAAAGAGTGTTAGCAAACTGCTTCTTGAGGCAGAGGTTGTAACTCTGTGAGATGAACTCACAGATCAGAAAGAAGTTTCTCAGAAAGCTTCTTTCTCCTTTTTATTGGAAGATGTTTCCATTGGCCCCATTGTTTTCAAAGGGATCGGGAATATCTGTTCTCAGATTCCACACAAATAGGCCTAGGCCACGGCCCCACGAAATACCGCTGCAACTTAGTGAGTTGAATTCACACATCACATAGCGTTTCTCAGAAAGCTTCTTTCTTTAGTAAGACGAGGTTATTTGTGGTCTTGGAGCGCCACCGTGTGTCCTATTGCAGATTCTGCGAAAATTCTGCTAGCGAGTTTCTCAGTGGAAACAATGATGGACATCTGTGGGCTGAATTCACCACAACAAAGAAGTTTTTGAGAAGCCTTCTCTGCAGGTTTCTCTGAGGATAGTTCCTTATTCAGCATGCGATTCAACGATATCCAAGACATCACATCTGAGATTCCTCAAAATGAGTGCTAGGAAACTCCCCCGAGAACGGGTGATAGAACACTGTGAAATGAATTCACATATCACAAAGCAGTTTCTCACAAAGCTTGGTTCCGCTTTCTCTTGAAGTATATTTCCTTTCTCCTTCTATTCTTCAAAGCTATCTGAAATATCACTTCTCAGAATCCACGGAAACAGTCCAAAGAAACGGCTCCAAAGAACACTGGCGTAAGTCTGTGAGTTGCATTCACACATGGGAATGCAGTTTCTCAGAAAGCTTCTCTTTAGTTATTATGTGAGGATATTTCCTTTATTACCATGGGCCCCAATAGGCTCCCAAATATCACTTTGCAGATTCCACGAAAAGAGTGTTAGCAAACTGCTTCTTGAGGCAGAGGTTGTAACTCTGTGAGATGAACTCACAGATCAGAAAGAAGTTTCTCAGAAAGCTTCTTTCTCATTTTTATTGGAAGATGTTTCCATTGGCCCCATTGTTTTCAAAGGGATCGGGAATATCTGTTCTCAGATTCCACACAAATAGGCCTAGGCCACGGCCCCACGAAATACCGCTGCAACTTAGTGAGTTGAATTCACACATCACATAGCGTTTCTCAGAAAACTTCTTTCTTTAGTAAGACGAGGTTATTTGTGGTCTTGGAGCGCCACCGTGTGTCCTATTGCAGATTCTGCGAAAATTCTGCTAGCGAGTTTCTCAGTGGAAACAATGATGGACATCTGTGGGCTGAATTCACCCACAACAAAGAAGTTTTTGAGAAGCCTTCTCTGCAGGTTTCTCTGAGGATAGTTCCTTATTCAGGATGCGATTCAACGATATCCAAGACATCACATCTGAGATTCCTCAAAATGAGTGCTAGGAAACTCCCCCGAGAACGGGTGATAGAACACAATGAAATGAATTCACATATCACAAAGCAGTTTCTCACAAAGCTTGGTTCCGCTTTCTCTTGAAGGATATTTCCTTTCTCCTTCTATTCTTCAAAGCTATCTGAAATATCACTTCTCAGAATCCACTGAAACAGTCCAAAGAAATGGCTCCAAAGAACACTGGCGTAAGTCTGTGAGTTGCATTCACACATGGCAATGCAGTTTCTCAGAAAGCTTCTCTTTAGTTATTATGTGAGGATATTTCCTTTATTACCATGGGCCCCAATAGGCTCCCAAATATCACTTTGCAGATTCCACGAAAAGAGTGTTAGCAAACTGCTTCTTGAGGCAGAGGTTGTAACTCTGTGAGATGAACTCACAGATCAGAAAGAAGTTTCTCAGAAAGCTTCTTTCACGGTTTGAACGGATGAAATTTCCTTTATCAGCGTAGGCCTCAAAGTGGTCTAAAGAAGCCCTTCTCAGAATCCTCAAAGACAGTGTTAACGGACGGCTCCACGAAACATAAGTGTAACTCTGTGAGATGAATTCACACATCACCAAGAAGTTTCTAAGAAAGCTTCTTTCTAGTTTTCATCTCTGGATATTTCATTTCTCACTGTAATGTACATTGCGCTATGAAGTATCTAATTGAAGATTTCCAGAAAACTGTGCTAACAAACTGATCACTGAAGAGAAACGTGTAACTCTGTGAGTTGCATTCACACATGGCAATGCAGTTTCTCAGAAAGCTTCTCTTTAGATATTATGTGAGGATATTTCCGTTATCACCGTGGGCCCCAATAGGCTCCCAAATATCACTTTGCAGATTCCACGAAAAGAGTGTTAGCAAACTGCTTCTTGAGGCAGAGGCTGTAACTCTGTGAGATGAACTCACAGATAAGAAAGAAGTTTCTCAGAAAGCTTCTTTCACGTTTTGAACGGATGAAATTTCCTTTTTCAGCTTAGGCCTCAATATGATCCAAAGAAGCCCTTCTCAGATTCCTCAAAGACAGTGTTAATGCACTGCTCCAAGAAACATAAGTGTAACTCTGTGAGATGAATTCACACATCAACAAGAAGTTTCTAAGAAAGCTTCTTTCTAGTTTTCATCTGTGGATATTTCATTTGTCACTGTTATGTTCATTGCGCTATGAAGTATCTAATTGCAGATTTCCAGAAAACTGTGCTAACAAACTGATCACAGAAGAGAAACGTGTAACTCTGTGAGTTGCATTCACACATGGCAATGCAGTTTCTCAGAAAGCTTCTCTTTAGTTATTATGTGAGGATATTTCCTTTATCACCATGGGCCCCAATAGGCTCCCAAATATCACTTTGCAGATTCCACGAAAAGAGTGTTAGGAAACTGCTTCTTGAGGCAGAGGTTGTAACTCTGTGAGATGAACTCACAGATCAGAAAGAAGTTTCTCAGAAAGCTTCTTTCACGGTTTGAACGGATGAAATTTCCTTTATCAGCGTAGGCCTCAAACTGGTCTAAAGAAGCCCTTCTCAGAATCCTCAAAGACAGTGTTAACGGACTGCTCCACGAAACATAAGTGTAACTCTGTGAGATGAATTCACACATCACCAAGAAGTTTCTAAGAAAGCTTCTTTCTAGTTTTCATCTGTGGATATTTCCTTTGTCACTGTAATGTTCATTGCGCTATGAAGTATCTAATTGCAGATTTCCAGAAAACTGTGCTAACAAACTGATCACTGAAGAGAAACGTGTAACTCTGTGGGTTGCATTCACACTTGGCAATGCAGTTTCTCAGAAAGCTTCTCTTTAGTTATTATGTGAGGATATTTCCTTTATTACCATGGGCCCCAATAGGCTCCCAAATATCACTTTGCAGATTCCACGAAAAGAGTGTTAGGCAAACTGCTTCTTGAGGCAGAGGTTGTAACTCTGTGAGATGAACTCACAGATCAGAAAGAAGTTTCTGAGAAAGCTTCCTTCACGTTTTGAACGGATGAAATTTCCTTTATCAGCGTAGGCCTCAATGTGATCCAAAGAAGCCCTTCTCAGATTCCTCAAAGACAGTGTTAATGGACTGCTCCACGAAACATAAGTGTAACTCTGTGAGATGAATTCACACATCACCAAGAAGTTTCTAAGAAAGCTTCTTTCTAGTTTTCATCTGTGGATATTTCATTTGTCACTGTTATGTTCATTGCGCTATGAAGTATCTAATTGCAGATTTCCAGAAAACTGTGCTAACAAACTGATCACAGAAGAGAAACGTGTAACTCTGTGAGTTGCATTCACACATGGCAATGCAGTTTCTCAGAAAGCTTCTCTTTAGTTATTATGTGAGGATATTTCCTTTATCACCATGGGCCCCAATAGGCTCCCAAATATCACTTTGCAGATTCCATGAAAAGAGTGTTAGCAAACTGCTTCTTGAGGCAGAGGTTGTAACTCTGTGAGATGAACTCACAGATCAGAAAGAAGTTTCTCAGAAAGCTTCTTTCACGGTTTGAACGGATGAAATTTCCTTTATCAGCGTAGGCCTCAAAGTGGTCTAAAGAAGCCCTTCTCAGAATGCTCAAAGACAGTGTTAACGGACTGCTCCACGAAACATAAGTGTAACTCTGTGAGATGAATTCATACATCACCAAGAAGTTTCTAAGAAAGCTTCTTTCTAGTTTTCATCTGTGGATATTTCCTTTGTCACTGTAATGTTCATTGCGCTATGAAGTATCTAATTGCAGATTTCCAGAAAACTGTGCTAACAAACTGATCACTGAAGAGAAACGTGTAACTCTGTGGGTTGCATTCACACTTGGCAATGCAGTTTCTCAGAAAGCTTCTCTTTAGTTATTATGTGAGGATATTTCCTTTATTACCATGGGCCCCAATAGGCTCCCAAATATCACTTTGCAGATTCCACGAAAAGAGTGTTAGCAAACTGCTTCTTGAGGCAGAGGTTATAACTCTGTGAGATGAACTCACAGATCAGAAAAAAGTTTCTCAGAAAGCTTCTTTCACGGTTTGAACGGATGAAATTTCCTTTATCAGCGTAGGCCTCAATATGATCCAAAGAAGCCCTTCTCAGATTCCTCAAAGACAGTGTTAATGGACTGCTCCACGAAACATAAGTGTAACTCTGTGAGATGAATTCACACATCACCAAGAAGTTTCTAAGAAAGCTTCTTTCTAGTTTTCATCTCTGGATATTTCCTTTGTCACTGTAATGTACATTGCGCTATGAAGTATCTAATTGCAGATTTCCAGAAAACTGTGCTAACAAACTGATCACTGAAGAGAAACGTGTAACTCTGTGGGTTGCATTCACACTTGGCAGTGCAGTTTCTCAGAAAGCTTCTCTTTAGTTATTATGTGAGGATATTTCCTTTATCACCATGGGCCCCAATAGGCTCCCAAATATCACTTTGCAGATTCCACGAAAAGAGTGTTAGCAAACTGCTTCTTGAGGCAGAGGTTGTAACTCTGTGAGATGAACTCACAGATCAGAAAGAAGTTTCTCAGAAAGCTTCTTTCACGTTTTGAACGGATGAAATTTCCTTTATCAGCGTAGGCCTCAATATGATCCAAACAAGCCCTTCTCAGATTCCTCAAAGACAGTGTTAATGGACTGCTCCACGAAACATAAGTGTAACTCTGTGAGATGAATTCACACATCACCAAGAAGTTTCTAAGAAAGCTTCTTTCTAGTTTTCATCTCTGGATATTTCCTTTGTCACTGTAATGTTCATTGCGCTATGAAGTATCTAATTGCAGATTTCCAGAAAACTGTGCTAACAAACTGATCACTGAAGAGAAACTTGTAACTCTGTGGGTTGCATTCACACTTGGCAATGCAGTTTCTCAGAAAGCTTCTCTTTAGTTATTATGTGAGGATATTTCCTTTATTACCATGGGCCCCTATAGGCTCCCAAATATCACTTTGCAGATTCCACGAAAAGAGTGTTAGCAAACTGCTTCTTGAGGCAGAGGTTGTAACTCTGTGAGATGAACTCACAGATCAGAAAGAAGTTTCTCAGAAAGCTTCTTTCACGTTTTGAACGGATGAAATTTCCTTTATCAGCGTAGGCCTCAATATGATCCAAAGAAGCCCTTCTCAGATTCCTCAAAGACAGTGTTAATGGACTGCTCCACGAAACATAAGTGTAACTCTGTGAGATGAATTCACACATCACCAAGAAGTTTCTAAGAAAGCTTCTTTCTAGTTTTCATCTGTGGATATTTCCTTTGTCACTGTAATGTTCATTGCGCTATGAAGTATCTAATTGCAGATTTCCAGAAAACTGTGCTAACAAACTGATCACTGAAGAGAAACGTGTAACTCTGTGAGTTGCATTCACACTTGGCAATGCAGTTTCTCAGAAAGCTTCTCTTTAGTTATTATGTGAGGATATTTCCTTTATCACCATGGGCCCCAATAGGCTCCCAAATATCACTTTGCAGATTCCACGAAAAGAGTGTTAGCAAACTGCTTCTTGAGGCAGAGGTTGTAACTCTGTGAGATGAACTCACAGATCAGAAAGAAGTTTCTCAGAAAGCTTCTTTCTCATTTTTATTGGAAGATATTTCCATTGGCCCCATTGTTTTCAAAGGGATCGGGAATATCTGTTCTCAGATTCCACACAAATAGGCCTAGGCCACGGCCCCACGAAATACAGCTGCAACTTAGTGAGTTGAATTCACACATCACATAGCGTTTCTCAGAAAGCTTCTTTCTTTAGTAAGACGAGGTTATTTGTGGTCTTGGAGCGCCACCGTGTGTCCTATTGCAGATTCTGCGAAAATTCTGCTAGCGAGTTTCTCAGTGGAAACAATGATGGACATCTGTGGGCTGAATTCACCCACAACAAAGAAGTTTTTGAGAAGCCTTCTCTGCAGGTTTCTCTGAGGATAGTTCCTTATTCAGCATTCGATTCAACGATATCCAAGACATCACATCTGAGATTCCTCAAAATGAGTGCTAGGAAACTCCCCCGAGAACGGGTGATAGAACACTGTGAAATGAATTCACATATCACAAAGCAGTTTCTCACAAAGCTTGGTTCCGCTTTCTCTTGAAGGATATTTCCTTTCTCCTTCTATTCTTCAAAGCTATCTGAAATATCACTTCTCAGAATCCACGGAAACAGTCCAAAGAAACGGCTCCAAAGAACACTGGCGTAAGTCTGTGAGTTGCATTCACACATGGCAATGCAGTTTCTCAGAAAGCTTCTCTTTAGTTATTATGTGAGGATATTTCCTTTATTACCATGGGCCCCAATAGGCTCCCAAATATCACTTTGCAGATTCCACGAAAAGAGTGTTAGGACACTGCTTCTTGAGGCAGAGGTTGTAACTCTGTGAGATGAACTCACAGATCAGAAAGAAGTTTCTGAGAAAGCTTCCTTCACGTTTTGAACGGATGAAATTTCCTTTATCAGCGTAGGCCTCAATGTGATCCAAAGAAGCCCTTCTCAGATTCCTCAAAGACAGTGTTAATGGACTGCTCCACGAAACATAAGTGTAACTCTGTGAGATGAATTCACACATCACCAAGAAGTTTCTAAGAAAGCTTCTTTCTAGTTTTCATCTGGGGATATTTCATTTGTCACTGTTATGTTCATTGGGCTATGAAGTATCTAATTGCAGATTTCCAGAAAACTGTGCTAACAAACTGATCACAGAAGAGAAACGTGTAACTCTGTGAGTTGCATTCACACATGGCAATGCAGTTTCTCAGAAAGCTTCTCTTTAGTTATTATGTGAGGATATTTCCTTTATCACCATGGGCCCCAATAGGCTCCCAAATATCACTTTGCAGATTCCACGAAAAGAGTGTTAGCAAACTGCTTCTTGAGGCAGAGGTTGTAACTCTGTGAGATGAACTCACAGATCAGAAAGAAGTTTCTCAGAAAGCTTCTTTCACGGTTTGAACGGATGAAATTTCCTTTATCAGCGTAGGCCTCAAAGTGGTCTAAAGAAGCCCTTCTCAGAATCCTCAAAGACAGTGTTAACGGACTGCTCCACGAAACATAAGTGTAACTCTGTGAGATGAATTCATACATCACCAAGAAGTTTCTAAGAAAGCTTCTTTCTAGTTTTCATCTGTGGATATTTCCTTTGTCACTGTAATGTTCATTGCGCTATGAAGTATCTAATTGCAGATTTCCAGAAAACTGTGCTAACAAACTGATCACTGAAGAGAAACGTGTAACTCTGTGGGTTGCATTCACACTTGGCAATGCAGTTTCTCAGAAAGCTTCTCTTTAGTTATTATGTGAGGATATTTCCTTTATCACCATGGGCCCCAATAGGCTCCCAAATATCACTTTGCAGATTCCACGAAAAGAGTGTTAGCAAACTGCTTCTTGAGGCAGAGATTGTAACTCTGTGAGATGAACTCACAGATCAGAAAGAAGTTTCTCAGAAAGCTTCTTTCACGTTTTGAACGGATGAAATTTCCTTTATCAGCGTAGGCCTCAATATGATCCAAACAAGCCCTTCTCAGATTCCTCAAAGACAGTGTTAATGGACTGCTCCACGAAACATAAGTGTAACTCTGTGAGATGAATTCACACATCACCAAGACGTTTCTAAGAAAGCTTCTTTCTAGTTTTCATCTGTGGATATTTCCTTTGTCACTGTAATGTTCATTGCGCTATGAAGTATCTAATTGCAGATTTCCAGAAAACTGTGCTAACAAACTGATCACGGAAGAGAAACGTGTAACTCTGTGAGTTGCATTCACACTTGGCAATGCAGTTTCTCAGAAAGCTTCTCTTTAGTTATTATGTGAGGATATTTCCTTTATCACCATGGGCCCAATAGGCTCCCAAATATCACTTTGCAGATTCCACGAAAAGAGTGTTAGCAAACTGCTTCTTGAGGCAGAGGTTGTAACTCTGTGAGATGAACTCACAGATCAGAAAGAAGTTTCTCAGAAAGCTTCTTTCTCATTTTTATTGGAAGATGTTTCCATTGGCCCCATTGTTTTCAAAGGGATCGGGAATATCTGTTCTCAGATTCCACACAAATAGGCCTAGGCCACGGCCCCACGAAATACCGCTGCAACTTTGTGGGTTGAATTCACACATCACATAGCGTTTCTCAGAAAGCTTCTTTCTTTAGTAAGACGAGGTTATTTGTGGTCTTGGAGCGCCACCGTGTGTCCTATTGCAGATTCTGCGAAAATTCTGCTAGCGAGTTTCTCAGTGGAAACAATGATGGACATCTGTGGGCTGAATTCACCCACAACAAAGAAGTTTTTGAGAAGCCTTCTCTGCAGGTTTCTCTGAGGATAGTTCCTTATTCAGCATGCGATTCAACGATATCCAAGACATCACATCTGAGATTCCTCAAAATGAGTGCTAGGAAACTCCCCCGAGAACGGGTGATAGAACACTGTGAAATGAATTCACATATCACAAAGCAGTTTCTCACAAAGCTTGGTTCCGCTTTCTCTTGAAGGATATTTCCTTTCTCCTTCTATTCTTCAAAGCTATCTGAAATATCACTTCTCAGAATCCACGGAAACAGTCCAAAGAAACGGCTCCAAAGAACACTGGCGTAAGTCTGTGAGTTGCATTCACACATGGCAATGCAGTTTCTCAGAAAGCTTCTCTTTAGTTATTATGTGAGGATATTTCCTTTATTACCATGGGCCCCAATAGGCTCCCAAATATCACTTTGCAGATTCCACGAAAAGAGTGTTAGCAAACTGCTTCTTGAGGCAGAGGTTGTAACTCTGTGAGATGAACTCACAGATCAGAAAGAAGTTTCTCAGAAAGCTTCTTTCACGTTTTGAACGGATGAAATTTCCTTTATCAGCTTAGGCCTCAATATGATCCAAAGAAGCCCTTCTCAGATTCCTCAAAGACAGTGTTAATGCACTGCTCCAAGAAACATAAGTGTAACTCTGTGAGATGAATTCACCCATCACCAAGAAGTTTCTAAGAAAGCTTCTTTCTAGTTTTCATCTGTGGATATTTCATTTGTCACTGTTATGTTCATTGGGCTATGAAGTATCTAATTGCAGATTTCCAGAAAACTGTGCTAACAAACTGATCACAGAAGAGAAACGTGTAACTCTGTGAGTTGCATTCACACATGGCAATGCAGTTTCTCAGAAAGCTTCTCTTTAGTTATTATGTGAGGATATTTCCTTTATCACCATGGGCCCCAATAGGCTCCCAAATATCACTTTGCAGATTCCATGAAAAGAGTGTTAGCAAACTGCTTCTTGAGGCAGAGGTTGTAACTCTGTGAGAAAAACTCACAGATCAGAAAGAAGTTTCTCAGAAAGCTTCTTTCACGGTTTGAACGGATGAAATTTCCTTTATCAGCGTAGGCCTCAATGTGATCCAAAGAAGCCCTTCTCAGATTCCTCAAAGACAGTGTTAATGGACTGCTCCACGAAACATAAGTGTAACTCTGTGAGATGAATTCACACATCACCAAGAAGTTTCTAAGAAAGCTTCTTTCTAGTTTTCATCTCTGGATATTTCCTTTGTCACTGTAATGTTCATTGCGCTATGAAGTATCTAATTGCAGATTTCCAGAAAACTGTGCTAACAAACTGACCACTGAAGAGAAACGTGTAACTCTGTGGGTTGCATTCACACTTGGCAATGCAGTTTCTCAGAAAGCTTCTCTTTAGTTATTATGTGAGGATATTTCCTTTATTACCATGGGCCCCAATAGGCTCCCAAATATCACTTTGCAGATTCCACGAAAAGTGTGTTAGCAAACTGCTTCTTGAGGCAGAGGTTGTAACTCTGTGAGATGAACTCACAGATCAGAAAGAAGTTTCTCAGAAAGCTTCTTTCTCATTTTTATTGGAAGATGTTTCCATTGGCCCCATTGTTTTCAAAGGGATCGGGAATATCTGTTCTCAGATTCCACACAAATAGGCCTAGGCCACGGCCCCACGAAATACCACTGCAACTTAGTGAGTTGAATTCACACATCACATAGCGTTTCTCAGAAAGCTTCTTTCTTTAGTAAGACGAGGTTATTTGTGGTCTTGGAGCGCCACCGTGTGTCCTATTGCAGATTCTGCGAAAATTCTGCTAGCGAGTTTCTCAGTGGAAACAATGATGGACATCTGTGGGCTGAATTCACCCACAACAAAGAAGTTTTTGAGAAGCCTTCTCTGCAGGTTTCTCTGAGGATAGTTCCTTATTCAGCATGCGATTCAACGATATCCAAGACATCACATCTGAGATTCCTCAAAATGAGTGCTAGGAAACTCCCCCGAGAACGGGTGATAGAACACTGTGAAATGAATTCACATATCACAAAGCAGTTTCTCACAAAGCTTGGTTCCGCTTTCTCTTGAAGGATATTTCCTTTCTCCTTCTATTCTTCAAAGCTATCTGAAATATCACTTCTCAGAATCCACGGAAACAGTCCAAAGAAACGGCTCCAAAGAACACTGGCGTAAGTCTGTGAGTTGCATTCACACATGGCAATGCAGTTTCTCAGAAAGCTTCTCTTTAGTTATTATGTGAGGATATTTCCTTTATTACCATGGGCCCCAATAGGCTCCCAAATATCACTTTGCAGATTCCACGAAAAGAGTGTTAGCAAACTGCTTCTTGAGGCAGAGGTTGTAACTCTGTGAGATGAACTCACAGATCAGAAAGAAGTTTCTCAGAAAGCTTCTTTCACGTTTTGAACGGATGAAATTTCCTTTATCAGCTTAGGCCTCAATATGATCCAAAGAAGCCCTTCTCAGATTCCTCAAAGACAGTGTTAATGCACTGCTCCAAGAAACATAAGTGTAACTCTGTGAGATGAATTCACCCATCACCAAGAAGTTTCTAAGAAAGCTTCTTTCTAGTTTTCATCTGTGGATATTTCATTTGTCACTGTTATGTTCATTGGGCTATGAAGTATCTAATTGCAGATTTCCAGAAAACTGTGCTAACAAACTGATCACAGAAGAGAAACGTGTAACTCTGTGAGTTGCATTCACACATGGCAATGCAGTTTCTCAGAAAGCTTCTCTTTAGTTATTATGTGAGGATATTTCCTTTATCACCATGGGCCCCAATAGGCTCCCAAATATCACTTTGCAGATTCCATGAAAAGAGTGTTAGCAAACTGCTTCTTGAGGCAGAGGTTGTAACTCTGTGAGATGAACTCACAGATCAGAAAGAAGTTTCTCAGAAAGCTTCTTTCACGGTTTGAACGGATGAAATTTCCTTTATCAGCGTAGGCCTCAATGTGATCCAAAGAAGCCCTTCTCAGATTCCTCAAAGACAGTGTTAATGGACTGCTCCACGAAACATAAGTGTAACTCTGTGAGATGAATTCACACATCACCAAGAAGTTTCTAAGAAAGCTTCTTTCTAGTTTTCATCTCTGGATATTTCCTTTGTCACTGTAATGTTCATTGCGCTATGAAGTATCTAATTGCAGATTTCCAGAAAACTGTGCTAACAAACTGATCACTGAAGAGAAACGTGTAACTCTGTGGGTTGCATTCACACTTGGCAATGCAGTTTCTCAGAAAGCTTCTCTTTAGTTATTATGTGAGGATATTTCCTTTATTACCATGGGCCCCAATAGGCTCCCAAATATCACTTTGCAGATTCCACGAAAAGTGTGTTAGCAAACTGCTTCTTGAGGCAGAGGTTGTAACTCTGTGAGATGAACTCACAGATCAGAAAGAAGTTTCTCAGAAAGCTTCTTTCTCATTTTTATTGGAAGATGTTTCCATTGGCCCCATTGTTTTCAAAGGGATCGGGAATATCTGTTCTCAGATTCCACACAAATAGGCCTAGGCCACGGCCCCACGAAATACCACTGCAACTTAGTGAGTTGAATTCACACATCACATAGCGTTTCTCAGAAAGCTTCTTTCTTTAGTAAGACGAGGTTATTTGTGGTCTTGGAGCGCCACCGTGTGTCCTATCGCAGATTCTGCGAAAATTCTGCTAGCGAGTTTCTCAGTGGAAACAATGATGGACATCTGTGGGCTGAATTCACCCACAACAAAGAAGTTTTTGAGAAGCCTTCTCTGCAGGTTTCTCTGAGGATAGTTCCTTATTCAGCATGCGATTCAACGATATCCAAGACATCACATCTGAGATTCCTCAAAATGAGTGCTAGGAAACTCCCCCAAGAACGGGTGTTAGAACACTGTGAAATGAATTCACATATCACAAAGCAGTTTCTCACAAAGCTTGGTTCCGCTTTCTCTTGAAGGATATTTCCTTTCTCCTTCTATTCTTCAAAGCTATCTGAAATATCACTTTCTCAGAATCCACGGAAACAGTCCAAAGAAACGGCTCCAAAGAACACTGGCGTAAGTCTGTGAGTTGCATTCACACATGGCAATGCAGTTTCTCAGAAAACTTCTCTTTAGTTATTATGTGAGGATATTTCCTTTATCACCATGGGCCCCAATAGGCTCCCAAATATCACTTTGCAGATTCCATGAAAAGAGTGTTAGCAAACTGCTTCTTGAGGCAGAGGTTGTAACTCTGTGAGATGAACTCACAGATCAGAAAGAAGATTCTCAGAAAGCTTCTTTCACGTTTTGAACGGATGAAATTTCCTTTATCAGCGTAGGCCTCAATGTGATCCAAAGAAGCCCTTCTCAGATTCCTCAAAGACAGTGTTAATGGACTGCTCCACGAAACATAAGTGTAACTCTGTGAGATGAATTCACACATCACCAAGAAGTTTCTAAGAAAGCTTCTTTCTAGTTTTCATCTCTGGATATTTCCTTTGTCACTGTAATGTTCATTGCGCTATGAAGTATCTAATTGCAGATTTCCAGAAAACTGTGCTAACAAACTGATCACTGAAGAGAAACGTGTCTCTGTGAGTTGCATTCTCACTTGGCAATGCAGTTTCTCAGAAAGCTTCTCTTTAGTTATTATGTGAGGATATTTCCTTTATCACCATGGGCCCCAATAGGCTCCCAAATATCTCTTTGCAGATTCCACGAAAAGAGTGTTAGCAAACTGCTTCTTGAGGCAGAGGTTGTAACTCTGTGAGATGAACTCACAGATCAGAAAGAAGTTTCTCAGAAAGCTTCTTTCTCATTTTTATTGGAAGATGTTTCCATTGGCCCCATTGTTTTCAAAGGGATCGGGAATATCTGTTCTCAGATTCCACACAAATAGGCCTAGGCCACGGCCCCACGAAATACCGCTGCAACTTAGTGAGTTGAATTCACACATCACATAGCGTTTCTCAGAAAGCTTCTTTCTTTAGTAAGACGAGGTTATTTGTGGTCTTGGAGCGCCACCGTGTGTCCTATTGCAGATTCTGCGAAAATTCTGCTAGCGAGTTTCTCAGTGGAAACAATGATGGACATCTGTGGGCTGAATTCACCCACAACAAAGAATTTTTTGAGAAGCCTTCTCTGCAGGTTTCTCTGAGGATAGTTCCTTATTCAGCATGCGATTCAACGATATCCAAGACATCACATCTGAGATTCCTCAAAATGAGTGCTAGGAAACTCCCCCGAGAACGGGTGATAGAACACTGTGAAATGAATTCACATATCACAAAGCAGTTTCTCACAAAGCTTGGTTCCGCTTTCTCTTGAAGGATATTTCCTTTCTCCTTCTATTCTTCAAAGCTATCTGAAATATCACTTCTCAGAATCCACGGAAACAGTCCAAAGAAACGGCTCCAAAGAACACTGGCGTAAGTCTGTGAGTTGCATTCACACATGGCAATGCAGTTTCTCAGAAAGCTTCTCTTTAGTTATTATGTGAGGATATTTCCTTTATCACCATGGGCCCCAATAGGCTCCCAAATATCACTTTGCAGATTCCACGAAAAGAGTGTTAGCAAACTGCTTCTTGAGGCAGAGGTTGTAACTCTGTGAGATGAACTCACAGATCAGAAAGAAGTTTCTCAGAAAGCTTCTTTCACGGTTTGAACGGATGAAATTTCCTTTATCAGCGTAGGCCTCAAAGTGGTCTAAAGAAGCCCTTCTCAGAATCCTCAAAGACAGTGTTAACGGACTGCTCCACGAAAGATAAGTGTAACTCTGTGAGATGAATTCACACATCACCAAGAAGTTTCTAAGAAAGCTTCTTTCTAGTTTTCATCTGTGGATATTTCATTTCTCAGTGTTATGTTCATTGGGCTATGAAGTATCTAATTGCAGATTTCCAGAAAACTGTGCTAACAAACTGATCACTGAAGAGAAACGTGTAACTCTGTGAGTTGCATTCACACATGGCAATGCAGTTTCTCAGAAAGCTTCTCTTTAGTTATTATGTGAGGATATTTCCTTTATCACCATGGGCCCCAATAGGCTCCCAAATATCACTTTGCAGATTCCATGAAAAGAGTGTTAGCAAACTGCTTCTTGAGGCAGAGGTTGTAACTCTGTGAGATGAACTCACAGATCAGAAAGAAGTTTCTCAGAAAGCTTCTTTCACGTTTTGAACGGATGAAATTTCCTTTATCAGCGTAGGCCTCAATGTGATCCAAAGAAGCCCTTCTCAGATTCCTCAAAGACAGTGTTAATGGACTGCTCCACGAAACATAAGTGTAACTCTGTGAGATGAATTCACACATCACCAAGAAGTTTCTAAGAAAGCTTCTTTCTAGTTTTCATCTCTGGATATTTCCTTTGTCACTGTAATGTTCATTGCGCTATGAAGTATCTAATTGCAGATTTCCAGAAAACTGTGCTAACAAACTGATCACTGAAGAGAAACGTGTAACTCTGTGAGTTGCATTCACACTTTGCAATGCAGTTTCTCAGAAAGCTTCTCTTTAGTTATTATGTGAGGATATTTCCTTTATCACCATGGGCCCCAATAGGCTCCCAAATATCACTTTGCAGATTCCATGAAAAGAGTGTTAGCAAACTGCTTCTTGAGGCAGAGGTAGTAACTCTGTGAGATGAACTCACAGATCAGAAAGAAGTTTCTCAGAAAGCGTCTTTCACGTTTTGAACGGATGAAATTTCCTTTATCAGCGTAGGCCTCAATATGATCCAAAGAAGCCCTTCTCAGATTCCTCAAAGACAGTGTTAATGGACTGCTCCACGAACATAAGTGTAACTCTGTGAGATGAATTCACACATCACCAGAAGTTTCTAAGAAAGCTTCTTTCTAGTTTTCATCTCTGGATATTTCCTTTGTCACTGTAATGTTCATTGCGCTATGAAGTATCTAATTGCAGATTTCCAGAAAACTGTGCTAACAAACTGATCACTGAAGAGAAACGTTGTAACTCTGTGAGTTGCATTCACACTTGGCAATGCAGTTTCTCAGAAAGCTTCTCTTTAGTTATTATGTGAGGATATTTCCTTTATCACCATGGGCCCCAATAGGCTCCCAAATATCACTTTGCAGATTCCACGAAAAGAGTGTTAGCAAACTGCTTCTTGAGGCAGAGGTTGTAACTCTGTGAGATGAACTCACAGATCAGAAAGAAGTTTCTCAGAAAGCTTCTTTCACGGTTTTGAACGGATGAAATTTCCTTTATCAGCGTTAGCCTCAAAGTGGTCTAAAGAAGCCCTTCTCAGAATCCTCAAAGACAGTGTTAACGGACTGCTCCACGAAACATAAGTGTAACTCTGTGAGATGAATTCACACATCACCAAGAAGTTTCTAAGAAAGCTTCTTTCTAGTTTTCATCTGTGGATATTCATTTGTCACTGTAATGTTCATTGCGCTATGAAGTATCTAATGCAGATTTCCAGAAAAACTGTGCTAACAAACTGATCACTGAAGAGAAACGTGTAACTCTGTGAGTTGCATTAACGTTGTAATCTGTGGGTTCATTCACACGTTGGGCAATCAGTTTCATCAGAAGCTTCCTTTAGTTATTATGTGAGGATATTTCCTTTATACCATGGGCCCAAATAGGCCTCCCAAAATCACTTTGCAGATTCCACGAAAAGAGTGTTAGCAAAAACTGCTCTTGAGGCAGAGGTTGTAACTCTGTGAGATGAACTCACAGATCAGGAAAGAAGTTCTCAGAAGCGTCTTCTCCTTTTTATTGGAGATGTTTCCATTGCCCATGTTTTCAAAGGATAGGAATATCTGTCTCAGATTCCACACAAATAGGCCTAGGACACGGCCCACGAATACCGCTGCAACTTAGTGAGTGGAATTCACACTCACATAGCGATTTCTCAGAAAGCTTCTTCTTTAGTAGACGAGGTTATTTGTGGTCTTGCGAGCGCCACCGTGTGGACTATTGCAGATTATGCGAAAATTCTGCTAGCGAGTTGCTCAGTGAAAAATGATGGACATCCGTGGGACTTGAATTCAACCAAAACAAAGAAGTTTTTGAGAAGCCTTCTCTGAGGTTTATCTGAGGATAGTTCCTATTCAGCATGCGAGTTCACGATATCCAAGACATCACAGCAGAGATTCCTCAAAGAGTGCGAGGAAACTCCCCGAGAACGGGTGAATAGAACACGTGTGAAATGAAGTTCACATATCACAAAGCAGTTTTCTCACAAAGCTTGGTTCCGCTTTCTCTTGAAGGATATCCTTTTCTCCGTCTATTCTTCAAAGCTATCTGAAATAGCACTTCTCAGAATCCACGGAAACAGTCCAAAGAAACGTCTCCAAAGAACATGGGCGTAAGTCGGTGATGAGTTGCATTCACACATGACAATGCAGTCTCAGAAGCTTCTCTTAGTTATAGTGAGGATATTTCCTTTATTACCATGGGCCCCACTAGGCTCCCACATATCACTTTGCAATTCCACGAATAGAGTGTTAGCAAACTGCTCTGAGCAGAGGTTGTAACTCTGTGAGTTGAACTCACAGATCAGAAAGAGTTCTCAGAAAGCTCTTTCTCTTGTATGGAAGAATGTTTCCATTGGACCCCATTGTTTCAAAGGATCGGGAATATCTGTTCTCAGATTCCAAAAATATAGGCCTAGGCCACGCCGCACACGAAAATACCGCGCAAACTTAGTGAGTTGAATTCACACATCACAGCGTTTCTCAGAAAACTTCTTTCTTTAGATAAGACGAGGTTATTTGTAGGTCTTGGTGCGCCACAGTGGTGTGTCCTATGCCAGATTGCGAAATTATGCTAGCGAGTTCTCAGTGGAAACAATGATGGACATCTGGGGCTTGAATTCACCCACAACAAAGAAGTTGAAGAAGCCTTCTCTGCGGTTTCTCTGAGGATTTTAGGTTTTTCCTTTTAAGCATGCGATTCAACGATATCAAGACATCACATCGGTTTCTCCGGCAGCTGTTGGGGAGATTCCCAAATGCGTGTAGGAAACCTCCCCCGAGGAAGGGGTGCAATAGAACACAGTGAAATGAAATTCACCTTATACAAAGCAGTTTCTTTCATGCAAAGCTTGGTTCCGCTTTCTCTTGAAGGATATTTCCTTTCTCCTTCTATTCTTCAAAGCTATCTGAATATCACTTCTCAGAATCCACGAAACAGTCCAAAGAATGGCTCCAAAGAAACAATGCGTAAGTCTGTGAGTTGCATTCACACATGGCAATGCGTTTCTCAGAACAGTCTTTACTTTAGTTATTATGTGGGGAGGATATTTCTTATCACATGGGCCCCAATAGGTCCCAAATATCACTTGCAGATTCCACGAAAAGAGTGTTAGCAAACTGCTTCTTGAGGCAGAGGTTGTAACTCTGTGAGATGAACAACAGATCAGAAAGAAGTTTCTCAGAAAGCTTCTTTCACGGTTTGAACGGATGAAATTCCCTTTATAGCGTAGGCCTCAATAGTGATCCAAGAAGCCCTTCTCAGATCCTCAAAGACAGTGTTAAGGATGCTCCACGAAACATAAGTGAACTCTGTGAGGATGAATTCACACATCACCAAGAAGTTTCAAGAAAGCTTCTTTCTAGTTTTCATCTTGGATAGTTTTTTGTCACTGTAATGTCATTGCGCTATGAAGTATCAATTGCAGATTTCAGAAAACTGTGCTACACAACTGATCACTGAAGAGAACGTGTAACTCGTGTGGTTGCATTCACACTGGCAATGCAGTTTCTCAGAAAGCTTCTCTTTGTATTTATGTGAGGAGATTTCCTTACACTGGGCCCCAATAGGCCTCCCAAAATCACTTTGCAGATTCCACGAAAAGAGTGTTAGCAAAATGCTTCTTGATGGCAGAGGTTGTAACTCTGTTGAGATGAACTCACAGATCAGAAAGAGTTCTCAGAAAGCTTCTTTAACGTTTTGAACGGAGAAATTTCCTTTTTCAGCGTAGGCCTCAATATGATCCAAGAAGCCCTTCTCAGATTCCTCAAAAGACAGTGTTATGCATGCTCCAAGAAACATAGTGTAACTATGTAGATGAATTCACACAGCCCAAGAAGTTCTAAGAAAGCTTCTTCTAGTTTCATCTGTGGATATTTCCTTTGTCACTGTAATGTTCATTGCGCTTATGAAGTATTCTAATTGCAGATTCCAGAAAATAGTGCTAACAAAATGATCACTGAAAGAAATAGTGTAACTCTGTGAGTTGCAATTCACACATGGCAAGCAGTTTCTCAGAAAGCTCTCTTAGTTATTATGTGAGGATATTCCTTATCACCATGGGCCCCAATAAGCCTCAAATATCACTTTGCAGATTCATGAAAAGAGTGTAGCAAACTGCTTCTTGAGGCAGAGGTTGTACTCTGTGAGATGAACTACAGATGAGAAAGAAGTTTCTCAGAAGCTTCTTTCCAGTTTTTGAACAGGATGACAATTCCTTATCAGCGTAGGCCTCAATGTGATCCAAAGAAGCCCTTTCAGATCCTCAAAGACAGTGTTAATGGACTGCTCACAGAACATAAGTGTAACTCTGTGAGATGAATTACACATCACCAAGAAGTTTCTAAGAAAGCTCTCTAGTTTTCATCTTGAATATTTCCTTTGTCACTGTAATGTTCATGCGCTATGAAGTATCTAATTGCAGATTCAAAAACTGTGCTACAAAAACTGATCACTGAAGAGAAACGTGTACTCTGTGAGGTTGCATTCACACTGGCAATGCAGTTCTCAGAAAGCTTCTCTTTAGTTATTATGTGAGGAATTTCCTTTATTACCCATGGGCCCCATAGGCTCCCAAATATCACTTGCAGATCCCGAAAAGAGTGTAGCAAACTGCTTCTTGAGGCAGAGGTTGTAACTCTGTGAGATGAACTCACAGATCAGAAGAAGTTTTCAGAAAGCTTCTCCTTCACCTTTTTATTGGAAGATGTTTCCATTGGCCCCATTGTTTTCAAAGGGATCGGGAATATCGTTCTCAGATTCCACCACAAGGCCTAGGCCACGGCCCCACGAATACCGCGCAACTTGTGAGTGAATTCACACATCCATAGCGTTTCTCAGAAAGCGTCTTTCTTAGTAAGACGAGGTTATTTGTGGTCTTGGAGCGCCACCGTGTGTCCTATTGCAGATTCGCGAAAAGTTCGCTAGCGAGTTATCTCAGTGGAAACAATGATGAATCTGGGGCTTGAATTCACCCACAACAAAGAAGTTTTGAAAGCTTCTCTGCAGTTTCTCTGAGGATAGTTCCTTATTCAGAATGCGATTCAACGATATCCAAGACATCACATCTGAGATTCCTCAAAATGAGTTGCTGAAAACTCCCCGAGAACGGGTGATAGAACACCTTGAATGAAATGATTCACATATCACAAAGTTCAGCAGTTCTCACAAAGATGGTCCGACGTTCTCTTGAAGGATATTTCCTTTCTGCCTTCTATTTTCAAAGCTATCTGAAATACACTCTCGAATCCGAAAACAGTCAAAGAAGGCTCCAAAGAACACCTGGCGTAAGTTGTGAGTTGCATTCACAACATGGCAATGCAGTTTCTCAGAAGCTTCTTTAGTTATTATGTGAGGATATTTCCTTTACACCATGGGCCCCAATAGGCTCCAAATATCACTTTGCAGATTCCACGAAAAGAGTGTTAGCAAACGCTCTTAGGGCAGAGTTGTAACTCTGTGAGATGAACACAGATCCGAAAGAGTTCTAGAAAGCTTCTTTCTCCTTTTTATTGGAAGTGTTCCATTGCCCATGTTTTCAAGGATCGGAATATCTTTCTCAGATTCCCAAAATAGGCCTAGGCCACGCCCACGAAATACGCTGAACTGAACGTAGTGTTGAATTCACACACACATAGGTTTTCAAAACTTCTTTCTTTAGAAGACGAGGTATTCTGTGGTTGGGTGAGGCCACCGTGGTCCAGATTGCAGATCATGCAAAATTCTGCTATGCGCTTTCTCAGTGGAATACAATGATACATATGGTGCCCATAGGAATTCACTTCAACAACAAAGATAAGAGTTTTGAGAAGCCTTCTCTGATGCAGGTTGTCTCTGAGGATAGTTCTTATTCATACGATCTCAATCGATATCAAAAGAAATCCATCTGAGATTCCTCAAAATGAGTGCTAGGAACTCCCCGAAACGAAGTGATAGAACACTTGTGAAATGAATCACATATCACAAAGCAGTTTCTCAAAAAGCTTGGTTCAGTCTTATCTGTGGAATTTCCTTTCTCTCTATGTTATTGCAGTATTGAAATCCTGTCTCAGATTCCACGAAACAGTCCAAAGAAATGGTCCAAAAGAACAATGGGTAACTCTGTGAGTTGCATTCACACATGGCAATGCAGTTTCTCAGAAAGCTTCTCTTTCGTTATTATGTGAGGGATTTTCCTTTATTACCATGGGCCCCAATAGGTCCCAAATAATCACTTTGCAGATTCCACGAAAGTAGGTGTTAGCAACTGCTTCTGAGGCAGAGGTTGCAACTCTGTGAGATGAACTCACAGATCAGAAAGAAGTTTCTCAGAAGCTTCTTTCACGTTGAACGGATGAAATTTCCTTTATCAGCGTAGGCCTCAAAGTGGTCAAAGAAGCCCTCTCAGAATCCTCAAAGACAGTGTAACGGACTGCTCCACGAAAACATAAGTGTAATACTCTGTGAGATGAATTCACACATCACCAAGAAGTTTCTAAGAAAGCTTCTTTCTAGTTTTCATCTGGATATTCATTCTCACTGTAATGTTCATTGCGCTAATGAAGTATCTAATTGAAGATTTCCAGAAAACTGTGCTAACAAACTGATCACTGAAGAGAAACGTGTAACTCGTGAGTGCCTTCACACATGCAATGCAGTTTCTCAGAAAGCTTCTCTTTAGTTATTATGTGAGGATATTCCGTTATCACCGGCCCCAATAGGCTCCAAATATCACTTTGCAGGTTCCACGAAAAGAGTGTTAGCAAAACTGCTTCTTGAGGCAAGGGTTTGTAACTCTGTGAGATGAAACACGATAAGAAGAAGTTTCTCAGAAAGCTTCTTTACGTTTTGAACGGCAGCAATTTCCTTTTTCGCTAGGACTCAATATGGCATTCACACATGGCAATGCAGTTTCTCAGAAAGCTTCTCTTTAGTTATTATGTGAAGATATTTCCTTTATCACCATGGGCCCCTAGGCTCCCAAATATACTTGCAGGTTCCACCAGAAGAGTGTTAGTAACCTTCTTGAGGCAGAGTTGTAACTCTGTGAGATGAACTCACAGATCAGAAAGAAGTTTCTCAGAAAGCTTCTTTCACGTTTGAAAGGATGAAATTTCCTTTATCAGCGTAACGCCTCAATGTGATCCAAAGAAGCCCTTCTCAGATTCCTCAAAGACAGTGTTAATGGACTGCTCCACGAAACATAAGGTAACTCTGGAGATGATTCACACACACCAAGAAGTTTCAAAGAAAGCTTCTTCTAGTTTCATCTGTGGATATTTCCTTTGTCACTGTAGGTCATTGCGCTATGAAGTATCTAATTGCAGATTTCCAGAAAACTGTGTGCTGGAAGCAGTTCTCAGAAAGCTTTCTCTTAGTTATTATGTGAGGATATTTTCTTTATCACCATGGGCCCCAATAGGCTCGCAAATATCACTTTGCAGAATCCACGAAAAGAGTGTTAGCAGACTGCTTCTTAAGGCAGAGGTTGTAACTCGGTGAGATGAAACTCACAGATCAGAAAGAAGTTTCTCAGAAAGCTTCTTTCACGTTTTGAACGGATGGATTTCCTTTATTGCGTAAGCCTCAATGTGATCCAAAGAGGCCCTCTCAGATTCCTCAAAGACAGTGTTAATGGACTGCTCCACGAAACATAAGTGTAACTCTGTGAGATGAATTCACACATCACCAAGAAGTTTCTAAGAAAGCTTCTATCTAGTTTCATCTGTGGATATTCCTTTGTCACTGTAATGTTCATTGCGCTATGAAGTATCTAATTGCAGATTTCCAGAGAACGGTGCATCAAACTGATCACTGAAGAGTAACGTGTAACTCCGTGAGTTGCTTTCACACATGGCAATGCAGTTTCTCAGATAGCTCTCTTTAGTTATTATGTGAGGATATTTCCTTTATCACCATGGGCTCCTATAGGCTCCCCAATATCACTTTGCAGATTCCACGAGAAGAGTTTAGCAAACTTCTTCTTGAGGCAGAGGTTGTAAATCTGTGAGATGAACTCACAGATCAGAAAGAAGTTTCTCGAAAGCTTCTTTCACGTTTTGAACGATAGAAATTTCCTTTATCAGCGTAGGCCTCATGTGATCCAAAGAAGCCCTTCTCAGATTCCTCAAAGACAGTGTTAATGGACTGCTCCACGAAACATAAGTGTAACCCTGTGAGATCAATTCACACATCACCAAGAAGTTTCTAAGAAAGCTTCTTTCTAGTTTTCATCTGTGGATATTCCTTTGTCACTGTAATGCATTGCGTATGAAGTATCAATGCAGATCTCCAGAAAACGTGCTAACAAACTGATCACTGAAGAGAAACGTGTACCTCTGTGAGTTGCATTCACTACATGGCAATGCAGTTTCTCAGAACGCTTCTCTTTAGTTATTATGTGCAGGATATTTCCTTCTCTCACCATGGGTCCCCATATGGCTTCCCAAATATCCACTTTGCAGATTCCGACAGAAGAGTGTTAGTAACCTTCTTCTTGAGGACAGAGGTTTGTAACTCGTGAGATGAACTCACAGATCAGAAAGCAGTTTCTCAGAAGCTTCTTTCACGTTTTGTAACGGATGAAATTTCCTTTATCAGCGTAGGCCTCAAGTGTATCCAAGAAGCCCTTCTCAGATTCCCTCAAGGCACAGTGTTAATGGACTGCTCCACGAAACATAAGGTGATAACTCTGTGAGATGAATTCACACATCACCATAGAAGTTTCTTCTAAGAAGCTTCATTTCTAAGTTTTCCTCTGCTGGATATTTCCTTTGTCACTGTAATGTTCATTGCACTATGAAGTATCTAATTGCCGATCTCCAGAAAACTGTGCTAACAAACTGATCACTGAAGAGATAACGTGTAACTCTGTGAGTTGCATTCACAATGGCAATGCAGTTCTCAGAAAAGCTTCTCTTTAGTTATTATGTGAGGATATTTCCTTTATCACCATGGGCTCCCATAGGCTCCCAAATATCACTTTGCAGATTCCACGAAAGAGTGTTAGCAAACTTCTTCTTGAGGCAGAGTTGTAACTCTGTGAGATGAACTCACAGATCAGAAAGAAGTTTCTCAGAAAGCTTCTTTCACGTTTTGAACGGATGAAATTTCCTTTATCAGTGTAGGCCTCAATGTGATTCAAAGAAGCCCTTCTCAGTTTCCCCAAAGACAGTGTTAATGGACTGCTCCACGAAACATAAGTGTAACTCCTGTGAGATGAATTCACACATCACCAAGAAGTTTCTAAGAAAGCTTCTTTCTAGTTTTCATCTGTGGATATTTCCTTTGTCACTGTAATGTTCATTTGCGCTATGAAGTATCTAATTGCAGATTCCCAGAAAACTGTGCTAACAAACTGATCACTGAAGAGAACGTGTAACTCTGTGAGTTGCATTCACACATGGCAATGCAGTTTCCAGAAAGCTTCTCTTTAGTTATTATGTGAGGATATTTCCTTTATCACCATGGGCCCCAATAGGCTCCCAATATCACTTGGCAGATTCCAGGAGAAGAGTGTTAGCAAACTTCTTCTTGAGGCAGAGGTTGTAACTCTGTGAGATGAACTCACAGATGAGAAAGAAGTTTCTCAGAAAGCTTCTTTCACGTTTGGAAGGGATGAAATTTCCTTTATCTGCGTAGGCCTCAATGTGATCCAAAGAAGCCCTTCTCAGATTCCTCGAAGACAGTGTTAATGGACTGCTCCACGAAACATAGTGTAATTCTGTGAGATGAATTCACACATCACCAAGAAGTTTCTAAGAAAGCTTCTTTCTAGTTTTCATCTGTGGATATTTCCTTTGTCACTGTAATGTTCATTGCGCTCTGAAGTATCTAATTGCAGATTTCCAGAAAACTGTGCTGGCAATGCAGTTTCTCAGAAAGCTTCTCTTTAGTTATTATGTGAGGATATTTCCTTTATCACCATGGGCCCCTATAGGCTCCCAAATATCACTTTGCAGATGCCACGAAAAGAGTGTTAGCAAACTGCTTCTTGAGGCAGAGGATGTAACTCTGTGAGATGAACTCACAGATCAGAAAGAAGTTTCTCAGAAAGTTTCTTTCACGTTTTGAACGGATGAAATTTCCTTTATCAGCGTAGGCCTCAATGTGATCCAAAGAAGCCCTTCTCAGTTTCCCCAAAGACAGTGTTAATGGACTGCTCCACGAAACATAAGTGTAACTCTGTGAGTTGAATTCACACATCACCAAGAATTTTCTATGAAAGCTTCTTTCTAGTTTTCATCTGTGGATATTTCCTTTGTCACTGTAATGTTCATTGCGCTATGAAGTATCTAATTGCAGATCTCCAGAAAACTGTGCTAACAAACTGATCACTGAAGAGAAACGTGTAACTCTGTGAGTTGCATTCACACATGGCAATGCAGTTTCTCAGAAAGCTTCTCTTTAGTTATTATGTGAGGATATTTCCTTTATCACCATGGGCCCCTAAAGGCTCCCAAATATCACTTTGCAGATTCCACGAGAAAAGAGTTAGCAAACTGCTTCTTGAGGCAGAGGTTGTAATTCTGTGAGATGAACTCACAAATCAGAAAGATGTTTCACAGAAAGCTTCTTTCACGTTTTGAACGGATGAAATTTCCTTTATCAGCGTAGGCCTCAATGTGATCCAAAGAAACCCTTCTCATAATCCCCAAAGACAGTGTTAATGGACTGCTCCACGAAACATAGGTGTAACACTGTGAGATGAATTCACACATCACCAAGAGGTTTCTAAGAAAGCTTCTTTCTAGTTTTCATCTGTGTATATTTCCTTTGTCACTGTAATGTTCATTGCGCTATGAAGTATATAATTGCAGATCTCCAGAAAACTGTGCTAACAAACTGATCACTGAAGAGAAACGTGTAACTCTGTGAGTTGCATTCACACATGGCAATGCAGTTTCTCAGAAAGCTTCTCTTTAGTTATTATGTGAGGATATTTAATTATCACCATGGGCCACTATAGGCTCCCAAATATCACTTTGCAGATTCCACGAGAAAAGTGTTAGCAAACTGCTTCTTGAGGCAGAGGTTGTAACTCTGTGAGATGAACTCACAGATCAGAAAGAAGTTTCTCAGACAGCTTCTTTCACGTTTTGAACGGATGAAATTTCCTTTATCAGCGTAGGCCTCTATGTGATCCAAAGAAGCCCTTCTCAGTTCCCCAAAGACAGTGTTAATGGACTGCTCCACGAAACATAGTGTAA
The DNA here is from genome assembly GCF_007565055.1 of Rhinopithecus roxellana. Lineage (NCBI taxonomy): Eukaryota > Metazoa > Chordata > Mammalia > Primates > Cercopithecidae > Rhinopithecus > Rhinopithecus roxellana. The sequence continues at coordinate 16,344 of NW_022141826.1, read as the reverse complement.
CTCTGTGAGATGAATTCACACATCACTCAAGAAGTTTCTAAGAAAGCTTCTTTCTAGTTTTCATCTGTGGATATTTCCTTTGTCACTGTAATGTTCAATTGCGCTATGAAGTATCTAATTGCAGATCTCCAGAAAACTGTGCTAACAACGTGATCACTGAAGAGAAACGTGTAACTCTGTGAGTTGCATTCACACATGGCAATGCAGTTTCTCAGAAAGCTTCTCTTTAGTTATTATGTGAGGATATTTCCTTTATCACCATGGGCCCCTAATAGGCTCCCAAATATCACGTTTGCAGATTCCACGAGAAAAGTGTTAGCAAACTGCTTCTTGAGGCAGAGGTTGTAACTCTGTGAGATGAACTCACAGATCAGAAAGAAGTTTCTCAGAAAGCTTCTTTCACGTTTTGAACGGATGAAATTTCCTTTATCAGCGTAGGCCTCAATGTGATCCAAAGAAGCCCTTCTCAGTTTCCCCAAAGACAGTGTTAATGGACTGCTCCACGAAACATAAGTGTAACTCTGTGAGATGAATTCACACATCACCAAGAAGTTTCTAAGAAAGCTTCTTTCTAGTTTTCATCTGTGGATATTTCCTTTGTCACTGTAATGTTCATTGCGCTATGAAGTATCTAATTGCAGATTTCCAGAAAACTGTGCTAACAAAGCTGATCACTGAAGAGAAACGTGTAACTCTGTGAGTTGCATTCACACATGGCAATGCAGTTTCTCAGAAAGCTTCTCTTTAGTTATTATGTGAGGATATTTCCTTATCACCATGGGCCCCTATAGGCTCCCAAATATCACTTTGCAGATGCCACGAAAAGAGTGTTAGCAAACTGCTTCTTGAGGCAGAGGTTGTAGCTCTGTGAGATGAACTCACAGATCAGAAAGAAGTTTCTCAGAAAGCTTCTTTCACGTTTGGAACGGATGAAATTTCCTTTTCAGCGTATGCCTCAATGTGATCCAAAGAAGCCCTTCTCAGTTTCCCCAAAGACAGTGTTAATGGACTGCTCCTCGAAACATAAGTGTAACTCTGTGAGATGAATTCACACATCACCAAGAAGTTTCTAAGAAAGCTTCTTTCTAGTTTTCATCTGTGGATATTTCCTTTGTCACTGTAATGTTCATTGCGCAATGAAGTATCTAATTGCAGATCTCCAGAAAACTGTGCTAACAAACTGATCACTGAAGAGAAACGTGTAACTCTGTGAGTTGCATTCACACATGGCAATGCAGTTTCTCAGAAAGCTTCTCTTTAGTTATTATGTGAGGATATTTCCTTTATCACCATGGGCCCATATAGGCTCCCAAGTATCACTTTGCAGATTCCACGAGAAGAGTGTTAGCAAACTTCTTCTTGAGGCAGAGTTTGTAACTCTGTGAGATGAACTCACAGATCAGAAAGAAGTTTCTCAGAAAGCTTCTTTCACGTTTTGAACGGATGAAATTTCCTTTATCAGCGTAGGCCTCAATGTGATCCAAAGAAGCCCTTCTCAGATTCCTCAAAGACAGTGTTAATGGACTGCTCCACGAAACATAAGTGTAACTCTGTGAGATGAATTCACACATCACCAAGAAGTTTCTAAGAAAGCTTCTTTCTAGTTTTCATCTGTGGATATTTCCTTTGTCACTGTAATATTCATTGCGCTATGAAGAATCTAATTGCAGATCTCCAGTAAACTGTGGTAACAAACTGATCACTGAAGAGAAACGTGTAACTCTGTGAGTTGCATTCACACATGGCAATACAGTTTCTCAGAAAGCTTCTCTTTAGTTATTATGTGAGTATATTTCCTTTTTCACCCTGGGCCCCTATGGGCTCCCAAATATCACTTTGCAAATTCCAAGAGAAGAGTGTGAGCAAATTTCTTCTTGAGGCACAGGTTGTAACTCTGTGAGATGAACTCACAGATCAGAAAGAAGTTTCTCAGAAAGCTTCTTTCACGTTTTGAACGGATGAAATTTCCTTTATCAGCGTAGGCCTCAATGTGATCCAAAGAAGCCCTTCTCAGTTTACCCAAAGACATTGTTAATGGACTGCTTCACGAAACATAAGTGTAACTCTGTGAGATGAATTCACACATCACCAAGAAGTTTCTAAGAAAGCTTCTTTCTTTTTTTCATCTGTGGATATTTCCTTTGTCACTGTAATGTTCATTGCGCTATGAAGTATCTAATTGCAGATCTCCAGAAAACTGTGCTAACAAACTGATCACTGAAGAGAAACGTGTAACTTTGTGAGTTGCATTCACACATGGCAATGCAGTTTCTCAGAAAGCTTCTCTTTAGTTATTATGTGAGGATATTTCCTTTAGCACCATGGGCCCCTATAGGCTCCCAAGTATCACTTTGCAGATTCCACGAAAAGAGTGTTAGCAAACTGCCTCTTGAGGCAGAGGTTGTACCTCTGTGAGATGAACAGACAGATCAGAAAGAAGTTTCTCAGAAAGCTTCTTTCACGTTTTCAACGGATGAAATTTCCTTTATCAGCGTAGGCCTCAATGTGATCCAAGGAAGCCCTTATCAGATTCCTCAAAGACAGTGTTAATGGACTGCTCCACGAAACATAAGTGTAACTCTGTAAGATGAATTCACACATCACCAAGAAGTTTCTAAGAAAGCTTCTTTCTAGTTTTCATCTGTGGATATTTCCTTTGTCACGGTAATGTTCATTTCGCTATGAAGAATCTAATTGCAGATCTCGAGAAAACTGTGCTAACAAACTGATCACTGAAGAGAAACGTGTAACTCTGTGAGTTGCATTCCCACATGGCAATGCAGTTTCTCAGAAAGCTTCTCTTTAGTTATTATGTGAGGATATTTCCTTTATCACCATGGGCCCCTATGGGCTCCCAAATATCACTTTGCAAATTCCAAGAGAAGAGTGTGAGCAAACTTCTTCTTGAGGCACAGGTTGTAACTCTGTGAGATGAACTCACAGATCAGAGAGAAGTTTCTCAGAAAGCTTCTTTCACGTTTTGAACGGATGAAATTTCCTTTTTCAGCGTAGGCCTCAATGTGATCCATAGAAGCCCTTCTCAGATTCCTCAAAGACAGTGTTAATGGACTGTTCCAGGAAACATAAGTGTAACTCTGTGAGATGAATTCACACATCACCAAGATGTTTCAATGAAAGATACTTTCCAGTTTTCATCTGAGGATATTTCCTTTGTCACTGTAATGTTCATTGCGCTATGAAGTATCTAATTGCAGATCTCCAGAAAACTGTGCTAACAAACTGATCACTGAAGAGAAACGTGTAACTCTGTGAGTTGCATTCACACATGGCAATGCAGTTTCTCAGAAAGCTTCTCTTTAGTTATTATGTGAGGATATTTCCTTTATCACCATGGGCCACTATAGGCTCCCAAATATCACTTTGCAGATTCCACGAGAAAAGTGTTAGCAAACTGCTTCTTGAGGCAGAGGTTGTAACTCTGTGAGATGAACTCACAGATCAGAAAGAAGTTTCTCAGAAAGCTTCTTTCACGTTTTGAACGGATGAAATTTCCTTTATCAGCGTAGGCCTCAATGTGATCCAAAGAAGCCTTTCTCAGTTTCCCCAAAGACAGTGTTAATGGACTGCTCCAGGAAACATAAGTGTAACTCTGTGACATGAATTCACACATCATCAAGAAGTTTCTAAGAAAGCTTCTTTCTAGTTTTCATCTGTGGATATTTCCTTTGTCACTCTAATATTCATTGTGCTATGAAGTATCTAATTGCAGATCTCCAGAAAACTGTGCTAACAAACTGATCACTGAAGAGAAACGTGTAACTCTGTGAGTTTCATTCACACATATCAATGCAGTTTCTCAGAAAGCTTCTCTTTAGTCATTATGAGAGAATATTTCCTTTATCACCATGGGCCCCTATAGGCTCCCAAATATCACTTTGCAGATTCCACGAGAAGAGTGTTAGCAAACTGCTTCTTGAGGCAGAGGTTGTAACTCTGTGAGATGAACTCACAGATCAGAAAGAAGTTTCTCAGAAAGCTTCTTTCACGTTTTGAACGGATGAAATTTCCTTTATCAGCGTAGGCCTCAATGTGATCCAAAGAAGCCTTTCTCAGTTTCCCCAAAGACAGTGTTAATGGACTGCTCCACGAAACATAAGTGTAACTCTGTGAGATGAATTCACACATCACCAAGAAGTTTCTAAGAAAGCTTCTTTCTAGTTTTCATCTGTGGTTATTTCCTTTGTCACTGTAATGTTCTTTGCGCTATGAAGTATCTAATTGCAGATCTGCAGAAAACTGTGCTAACAAACTGATCACTGAGGAGAAACGTGTAACTCTGTGAGTTGCATTCACACATGGCAATGCAGTTTCTCGGAAAGCTTCTCTTTAGTTATTATGTGAAGATATTTCCTTTATTACCCTGGGCCACTACAGGCTCCCAAATATCACTTTGCAGATTCCACGAGAAAAGTGTTAGCAAACTGCTTCTTGAGGCAGAGCTTGTAACTCTGTGAGATGAACTCACAGATCAGAAAGAAGTTTCTCAGAAAGCTTCTTTCACGTTTTGAACGGATGAAATTTCCTTTATCAGCGTAGGCCTCAATGTGATCCAAAGAAGCCCTTCTCAGTTTCCCAAAGACAGTGTTATTGGACTGCTCCACGAAACATAAGTGTAACTCTGTGAGATGAATTCACACATCACCAAGAAGTTTCTACGAAAGCTTCTTTCTAGTTTTCATCTGTGGATATTTCCTTTGTCACTGTAATGTTCATTGCGCTATGAAGTATCTAATTGCAGATCTCCAGAAAACTGTGCTAACAAACTGATCACTGAAGAGAAACGTGTAACTCTGTGAGTTGCGTTCACACATGGCAATGAGTTTCTCAGAAAGCTTCTCTTTAGTTATTATGCGAGGATATTTCCTTTATCACCATGGGCCACGATAGGCTCCCAAATATCACTTTACAGATTCCAGGAAAAGAGTGTTAGCAAACTGCTTCTTGAGACAGAGGTTGTAACTCTTAGAGATGAACTCACAGATCAGAAAGAAGTTTCTCAGAAAGCTTCTTTCACGTTTTGAACGGATGAAATTTCCTTTATCAGCGTAGACCTCAATGTGATCCAAAGAAGCCCTTCTCAGTTTGCCCAGAGACAGTGTTAATGGACTGCTCCATGAAACATAAGTGTAACTCTGTGAGATGAATTCACACATCACCAAGAAGTTTCTAAGAAAGCTTCTTTCTAGTTTTCATCTGTGGATATTTCCTTTATCACTGTAATGTTCATTGCCCTATGAAGTATCTAATTGCAGATTTCCAGAAAACTGTGCTAACAAACTGATCACTGAAGAGAAACTTGTAACTCTGTGAGATGCATTCACACACGGCAATGCAGTTTCTCAGAAAGCTTCTCTTTAGTTATTATGTGAGGATAATACCTTTATCACCATGGGCCCCATAGGCTACCAAATATCACTTTGCAGATTCCACGAAAAGACTGTTAGCAAACTGCTTCCTGAGTCAGAGGTTGTAACTCTGTGAGATGAACTCACAGATCAGAAAGAAGTTTCTCAGAAAGCTTCTTTCACGTTTTGAACGGATGAAATTTCCTTTATCAGCGTAGTCCTCAATGTGATCCAAAGAAGCCCTTCTCAGATTCCTCAAAGACAGTGTTAATGGACTGCTCCACGAAACATAAGTGTAACTCTGTGAGATGAATTCACACATCACCAAGAAGTTTCTAAGAAAGCTTCTTTCTAGTTTTCATCTGTGGATATTTCCTTTGTCACTGTAATATTCATTGCGCTATGAAGAATCTAATTGCACATCTCCAGAAAACTGTGCTAACAAACTGATCACTGAAGAGAAACGTGTAACTCTGTGAGTTGCATTCACACATGGCAATGCAGTTTCTCAGAAAGCTTCTCTTTAGTTATTATGTGAGGATATTTCCTTTATCACCATGGGCCCCTATGGGCTCCCAAATATCACTTTGCAAATTCCAAGAGAAGAGTGTGAGCAAACTTCTTCTTAAGGCACAGGTTGTAACTCTGTGAGATGAACTCACAGATCAGAAAGAAGTTTCTCAGAAAGCTTCTTTCACGTTTTGAACGGATGAAATTTCCTTTATCAGCGTAGGCCTCAATGTGATCCAAAGAAGCCCTTCTCATATTCCTCAAAGACAGTGTTAATGGACTGTTCCAGGAAACATAAGTGTAACTCTGTGAGATGAATTCACACATCACCAAGAAGTTTCTATGAAAGATTCTTTCCAGTTTTCATCTGTGGATATTTCCTTTGTCACTGTAATGTTCATTGCGCTATGAAGTATCTAATTGCAGATCTGCAGAAAACTGTGCTAACAAACTGATAACTGAAGAGAACCGTGTAACTCTGTGAGTTGCATTCACACATGGCAATGCAGTTTCTCAGAAAGCTTCTCTTTAGTAGTTATGTGAGGATATTTCCTTTATCACCATGGGCCACTATAGGCTCCCAAATAACACTTTGCAGATTCCACGAGAAGAGTGTTTGCAAACTGCTTCTTGAGTCAGAGGTTGTAACTCTGTGAGATGAACTCACAGATCAGAAAGAAGTTTCTCAGAAAGCTTCTTTCACGTTTTGAACGGATGAAAATTCCTTTATCAGCGTAGGCCTCAATGTGATCCAAAGAAGCCCCTTCTCAGTTTCCCCAAAGACAGTGTTAATGGACTGCTCCAGGGAACATAAGTGTAACTCTGTGAGATGAATTCACACATCACCAAGAAGTTTCTAAGAAAGCTTCTTTCTAGATTTCATCTGTGGATATTTCCTTTGTCACTGTAATGTTCATTGCGCTATGAAGTATCTAATTGCAGAACTGCAGAAAACTGTGCTAACAAACTGATCACTGAAGAGAAACGTGTAACTCTGTGAGTTGCATTCACACATGGCAATGCAGTTTCTCAGAAAGCTTCTCTTTAGTTATTATGTGAGGATATTTCCTTTATCACCATGAGCCACTATAGGCTCCCAAATATCACTTTGCAGATTCCACGAGAAGAGTGTTAGCAAACTGCTTCTTGAGGCAGAGGTTGTAACTCTGTGAGATGAACTCACAGATCAGAAAGAAGTTTCTCAGAAAGCTTCTTTCACGTTTTGAACGGATGAAAATTCCTTTATCAGCATAGGCCTCAATGTGATCCAAAGAAGCCCATCTCAGTTTCCCCAAAGACAGTGTTAATGGACTGCTCCAGGAAAGATAAGTGTAACTCTGTGAGATGAATTCACACATCACCAAGAAGTTTCTAAGAAAGCTTCTTTCTAGTTTTCATCTGTGGATATTTCCTTTGTCACTGTAATGTTCATTGCGCTATGAAGTATCTAATTGCAGATCTCCAGAAAACTGTGCTAACAAACTGATCACTGAAGAGAAACGTGTAACTCTGTGAGTTGCATTCACACATGGCAATGCAGTTTCTCAGAAAGCTTCTCTTTAGTTATTATGTGAGGATATTTCCTTTATCAGCATGGGCCCCTATAGGCTCCCAAATATCACTTTGCAGATTCCCCGAAAAGACTGTTAGCAAACTGCTTCTTGAGGCAGAGGTTGTAACTCTGTAAGATGAACTCACAGATCAGAAAGAAGTTTCTCAGAAAGCTTCTTTCACGTTTGGAACGGATGAAATTTCCTTTATCAGCGTAGGCCTCAATGTGATCCAAAGAAGCCCTTCTCAGTTTCCCCAAAGACAGTGTTAATGGACTGCTCCACAAAACATAAGTGTAACTCTGTGAGATGAATTCACACATCACCACGATGTTTCTAAGAAAGCTTCTTTCTAGTTTTCATCTGTGGATATTTCCTTTGTCACTGTAATGTTCATTGCGCTATGAAGTATCTAATTGCAGATCTCCAGAAAACTGTGCTAACAAACTGATCACTGAAGAGAAACGTGTAACTCTGTGAGTTGCATTCACACATGGCAATGCAGTTTCTCAGAAAGCTTCTCTTTAGTTATTATGTGAGGATATTTCCTTTATCACCATGGGCCCCTATGGGCTCCCAAATATCACTTTGCAAATTCCAAGAGAAGAGTGTGAGCAAACTTCTTCTTAAGGCAAAGGTTGTAACTCTGTGAGATGAACTCACAGATCAGAAAGAAGTTTCTCAGAAAGCTTCTTTCACGTTTTGAACGGATGAAATTTCCTTTATCAGCGTAGGCCTCAATGTGATCCAAAGAAGCCCTTCTCAGTTCCCCAAAGACAGTGTTAATGGACTGCTCCACGAAACTATAAGTGTAACTCTGTGAGATGAATTCACACATCACCAAGAAGTTTCTAAGAAAGATTCTTTCCAGTTTTCATCTGTGGATATTTCCTTTGTCACTGTAATGTTCATTGCGCTATGAAGTATCTAATTGCAGATCTCCAGAAAACTGTGCTAACAAACTGATCACTGAAGAGAAACGTGTAACTCTGTGAGTTGCATTCACACATGGCAATGTAGTTTCTCAGAAAACTTCTCTTTAGTTATTATGTGAGGATATTTCCTTTATCACTATGGGTCCCAATAGGCTCCCAAATATCACTTTGCCGATTCCACGAGAAGAGTGTTTGCAAACTGCTTCTTGAGGCAGAGGTTGTAACTCTGTGAGATGAACTCACAGATCAGAAAGAAGTTTCTCAGAAAGCTTCTTTCACGTTTTGAACGGATGAAAATTCCTTTATCAGCATAGGCCTCAATGTGATCCAAAGAAGCCCATCTCAGTTTCCCCAAAGACAGTGTTAATGGACTGCTCCAGGAAACATAAGTGTAACTCTGTGAGATGAATTCACACATCACCAAGAAGTTTCTAAGAAAGCTTCTTTCTAGTTTTCATCTGTGGATATTTCCTTTGTCACTGTAATGTTCATTGCGCTATGAAGTATCTAATTGCAGATCTCCAGAAAACTGTACTAACAAACTGATCACTGAAGAGAAACGTGTAACTCTGTGAGTTGCATTCACACATGGCAATGCAGTTTCTCAGAAAGCTTCTCTTTAGTTATTATGTGAGGATATTTCCTTTATCAGCATGGGCCCCTATAGGCTCCCAAATATCACTTTGCAGATTCCCGAAAAGACTGTTAGCAAACTGCTTCTTGAGGCAGAGGTTGTAACTCTGTAAGATGAACTCACAGATCAGAAAGAAGTTTCTCAGAAAGCTTCTTTCACGTTTTGAACGGATGAAATTTCCTTTATCAGCGTAGGCCTCAATGTGATCCAAAGAAGCCCTTCTCAGTTTCCCCAAAGACAGTGTTAATGGACTGCTCCACAAAACATAAGTGTAACTCTGTGAGATGAATTCACACATCACCAAGAAGTTTCTAAGAAAGCTTCTTTCTAGTTTTCATCTGTGGATATTTCCTTTGTCACTGTAATGTTCATTGCGCTATGAAGTATCTAATTGCAGATCTCCAGAAAACTGTGCTAACAAACTGATCACTGAAGAGAAACGTGTAACTCTGTGAGTTGCATTCACACATGGCAATGCAGTTTCTCAGAAAGCTTCTCTTTAGTTATTATGTGAGGATATTTCCTTTATCACCATGGGCCCCAATAGGCTCCCAAATATCACTTTGCAGATTCCACGAAAAGAGTGTTAGCAAACTGCTTCTTGAGGCAGAGGTTGTAACTCTGTGAGATGAACTCACAGATCAGAAAGAAGTTTCTCAGAAAGCTTCTTTCACGTTTTGAACGGATGAAATTTCCTTTATCAGCGTAGGCCTCAATGTGATCCAAAGAAGCCCTTCTCAGTTACCCAAAGACAGTGTTAATGGACTGCTCCAGGAAACATAAGTGTAACTCTGTGAGATGAATTCACACATCACCAAGAAGTTTCTAAGAAAGCTTCTTTCTAGTTTTCATCTGTGGATATTTCCTTTGTCACTGTAATGTTCATTGCGCTATGAAGTATCTAATTGCAGATCTCCAGAAAACTGTGCTAACAAACTGATCACTGAAGAGAAACGTGTAACTCTGTGAGTTGCATTCACACATGGCAATGCAGTTTCTCAGAAAGCTTCTCTTTAGTTATTATGTGAGGATATTTCCTTTATCAACATGGGCCCCTATAGGCTCCCAAGTATCACTTTGCAGATTCCCGAAAAGACTGTTAGCAAACTGCTTCTTGAGGCAGAGGTTGTAACTCTGTAAGATGAACTCACAGATCAGAAAGAAGTTTCTCAGAAAGCTTCTTTCACGTTTTGAACGGATGAAATTTCCTTTATCAGCGTAGGCCTCAATGTGATCCAAAGAAGCCCATTCTCAGTTTCCCCAAAGACAGTGTTAATGGACTGCTCCACGAAACATAAGTGTAACTCTGTGAGATGAATTCACACATCACCAAGAAGTTTCTAAGAAAGCTTCTTTCTAGTTTTCATCTGTGGATATTTCCTTTGTCACTGTAATGTTCATTGCGCTATGAAGTATCTAATTGCAGATCTCCAGAAAACTGTGCTAACAAACTGATCACTGAAGAGAAACGTGTAACTCTGTGAGTTGCATTCACACATGGCAATGCAGTTTCTCAGAAAGCTTCTCTTTAGTTATTATGTGAGGATATTTCCTTTATCAGCATGGGCCCCTATAGGCTCCCAAATATCACTTTGCAGATTCCCCGAAAAGACTGTTAGCAAACTGCTTCTTGAGGCAGAGGTTGTAACTCTGTAAGATGAACTCACAGATCAGAAAGAAGTTTCTCAGAAAGCTTCTTTCACGTTTTGAACGGATGAAATTTCCTTTATCAGCGTAGGCCTCAATGTGATCCAAAGAAGCCCTTCTCAGTTTCCCCAAAGACAGTGTTAATGGACTGCTCCACAAAACATAAGTGTAACTCTGTGAGATGAATTCACACATCACCAAGAAGTTTCTATGAAAGATTCTTTCCAGTTTTCATCTGTGGATATTTCCTTTGTCACTGTAATGTTCATTGCGCTATGAAGTATCTAATTGCAGATCTCCAGAAAACTGTGCTAACAAACTGATCACTGAAGAGAAACGTGTAACTCTGTGAGTTGCATTCACACATGGCAATGCAGTTTCTCAGAAAGCTTCTCTTTAGTTATTATGTGAGGATAATACCTTTATCACCATGGGCCCCATAGGCTCCCAAATACCACTTTGCAGATTCCACGAAAAGACTGTTAGCAAACTGCTTCCTGAGGCAGAGGTTGTAACTCTGTGAGATGAACTCACAGATCAGAAAGAAGTTTCTCAGAAAGCTTCTTTCACGTTTTGAACGGATGAAATTTCCCTTATCAGCGTAGGCCTCAATGTGATCCAAAGAAGCCCTTCTGAGTTTCCCCAAAGACAGTGTTAATGGACTGCTCCACGAAACATAAGTGTAACTCTGTGAGATGAATTCACACATCACCAAGAAGTTTCTAAGAAAGCTTCTTTCCAGTTTTCATCTGTGGATATTTCCTTTGTCACTGTAATGTTCATTGCGCTATGAAGTATCTAATTGCAGATCTCCAGAAAACTGTGCTAACAAACTGATCACTGAAGAGAAACGTGTAACTCTGTGAGTTGCATTCACACATGGCAATGTAGTTTCTCAGAAAAGCTTCTCTTTAGTTATTATGTGAGGATATTTCCTTTATCACATGGGCCCCAATAGGCTCCCAAATATCACTTTGCAGATTCCACGAAAAGAGTGTTAGCAAACTGCTTCTTGAGGCAGAGGTTGTAACTCTGTGAGATGAACTCACAGATCAGAAAGAAGTTTCTCAGAAAGCTTCTTTCACGTTTTGAACGGATGAAATTTCCTTTATCAGCGTAGGCCTCAATGTGATCCAAAGAAGCCCTTCTCAGTTTCCCCAAAGACAGTGTTAATGGACTGCTCCACGAAACATAAGTGTAACTCTGTGAGATGAATTCACACATCACCAAGAAGTTTCTAAGAAAGCTTCTTTCTAGTTTTCATCTGTGGATATTTCCTTTGTCACTGTAATGTTCATTGCGCTATGAAGTATCTAATTGCAGATCTGCAGAAAACTGTGCTAACAAACTGATCACTGAAGAGAAACGTGTAACTCTGTGAGTTGCATTCACACATGGCAATGCAGTTTCTCAGAAAGCTTCTCTTTAGTTATTATGTGAGGATATTTCCTTTATCACCATGGGCCCCTATAGGCTCCCAAATATCACTTTGCAGATTCCACGAAAAGACTGTTAGCAAACTGCTTCTTGAGGCAGAGGTTGTAACTCTGTGAGATGAACTCACAGATCAGAAAGAAGTTTCTCAGAAAGCTTCTTTCACGTTTTGAACAGATGAAATTTCCTTTATCTGCGTAGGCCTCAATGTGATCCAAAGAAGCCCTTCTCAGATTCCTCAAAGACAGTGTTAATGGACTGCTCCAGGAAACATAAGTGTAACTCTGTGAGATGAATTCACACATCACCAAGAAGTTTATAAGAAAGATTCTTTCCAGTTTTCATCTGTGGATATTTCCTTTGTCACTGTAATGTTCATTGCGCTATGAAGTATCTAATTGCAGATCTGCAGAAAACTGTGCTAACAAACTGATCACTGAAGAGAAACGTGTAACTCTGTGAGTTGCATTCACACATGGCAATGCAGTTTCTCAGAAAGCTTCTCTTTAGTTATTATGTGAGGATATTTCCTTTATCACCATGGGCCAATATAGGCTCCCAAATAACACTTTGCAGATTCCACGAGAAGAGTGTTTGCAAACTGCTTCTTGAGGCAGAGGTTGTAACTCTGTGAGATGAACTCACAGATCAGAAAGAAGTTTCTCAGAATGCTTCTTTCACGTTTTGAACGGATGAAAATTCCTTTATCAGCGTAGGCCTCAATGTGATCCAAAGAAGCCCTTCTCAGTTTCCCCAAAGACAGTGTTAATGGACTGCTCCACGAAACATAAGTGTAACTCTGTGAGATGAATTCACACATCACCAAGAAGTTTCTAAGAAAGATTCTTTCCAGTTTTCATCTGTGGATATTTCCTTTGTCACTGTAATGTTCATTGCGCTATGAAGTATCTAATTGCAGATCTCCAGAAAACTGTGCTACAAACTGATCACTGAAGAGAAACGTGTAACTCTGTGAGTTGCATTCACACATGGCAATGTAGTTTCTCAGAAAACTTCTCTTTAGTTATTATGTGAGGATATTTCCTTTATCACCATGGGCCCCAATAGGCTCCCAAATATCACTTTGCAGATTCCACGAAAAGAGTGTTAGCAAACTGCTTCTTGAGGCAGAGGTTGTAACTCTGTGAGATGAACTCACAGATCAGAAAGAAGTTTCTCAGAAAGCTTCTTTCACGTTTTGAACGGATGAAATTTCCTTTATCAGCGTAGGCCTCAATGTGATCCAAAGAAGCCCTTCTCAGTTTCCCCAAAGACAGTGTTAATGGACTGCTCCACGAAACATAAGTGTAACTCTGTGAGATGAATTCACACATCACCAAGAAGTTTCTAAGAAAGCTTCTTTCTAGTTTTCATCTGTGGATATTTCCTTTGTCACTGTAATGTTCATTGCGCTATGAAGTATCTAATTGCAGATCTGCCAGAAAACTGTGCTAACAAACTGATCACTGAAGAGAAACGTGTAACTCTGTGAGTTGCATTCACACATGGCAATGCAGTTTCTCAGAAAGCTTCTCTTTAGTTATTATGTGAGGATATTTCCTTTATCACCATGGGCCACTATAGGCTCCCAAATAACACTTTGCAGATTCCACGAGAAGAGTGTTAGCAAACTGCTTCTTGAGGCAGAGGTTGTAACTCTGTGAGATGAATCTCACAGATCAGAAAGAAGTTTCTCAGAATGCTTCTTTCTACGTTTTGAACGGATGAAATTCCTTTATCAGCGTAGGCCTCAATGTGATCCAAAGAAGCCCTTCTCAGTTTCCCCAAAGACAGTGTTAATGGACTGCTCCACGAAACATAAGTGTAACTCTGTGAGATGAATTCACACATCACCAAGAAGTTTCTAAGAAAGATTCTTTCCAGTTTTCATCTGTGGATATTTCCTTTGTCACTGTAATGTTCATTGCGCTATGAAGTATCTAATTGCAGATCTCCAGAAAACTGTGCTACAAACTGATCACTGAAGAGAAACGTGTAACTCTGTGAGTTGCATTCACACATGGCAATGTAGTTTCTCAGAAACTTCTCTTTAGTTATTATGTGAGGATATTTCCTTTATCACCATGGGCCCCAATAGGCTCCCAAATATCACTTTGCAGATTCCACGAAAAGAGTGTTAGCAAACTGCTTCTTGAGGCAGAGGTTGTAACTCTGTGAGATGAACTCACAGATCAGAAAGAAGTTTCTCAGAAAGCTTCTTTCACGTTTTGAACGGATGAAATTTCCTTTATCAGCGTAGGCCTCAATGTGATCCAAAGAAGCCCTTCTCAGTTTCCCCAAAGACAGTGTTAATGGACTGCTCCACGAAACATAAGTGTAACTCGGTGAGATGAATTCACACATCACCAAGAAGTTTCTAAGAAAGCTTCTTTCTAGTTTTCATCTGTGGATATTTCCTTTGTCACTGTAATATTCATTGCGCTATGAATTATCTAATTGCAGATCTGCAGAAAACTGTGCTAACAATCTGATCACTGAAGAGAAACGTGTAACTCTGTGAGTTGCATTCACACATGGCAATGCAGTTTCTCAGAAAGCTTCTCTTTAGTTATTATGTGAGGATATTTCCTTTATCACCATGGGCCCCTATAGGCTCCTAAATATCACTTTGCAGATTCCACGAAAAGAGTGTTAGCAAACTGCTTCTTGAGGCAGAGGTGTAACTCTGTGAGATGAACTCACAGATCAGAAAGAAGTTTCTCAGAAAGCTTCTTTCACGTTTTGAACGGAATGAAATTTCCTTTATCAGCGTAGGCCTCAATGTGATCCAAGAAGCCCTTCTCAGTATTCCTCCAAAGACAGTGTTAATGGACTGCTCCACGAAACATAAGTGTAACTCTGTGAGATTGAATTCACACATCACCAAGAAGTTTCTAAGAAAGCTTCTTTCTAGTTTTCATCTGTGGATATTTCCTTTGTCACTGTAATGTTCATTGCGCTATGAAGTATCTAATTGCAGATCTCCAGAAAACTGTGCTAACAAAACTGATCACTGAAGAGAACGTGTTAACTCTGTGAGTTGCATTCACACATGGCAATGCAGTTTCTCAGAAAGCTTCTCTTTAGTTATTAGTGAGGATATTTCCTTTATCACCATGGGCCCCTATAGGCTCCCAAATATCACTTTGCAGATTCCAAGAGAAGAGTGTGAGCAAACTCTTCTTGAGGCAGAGGTTGGTAACTCGTGAGATGAACTCACAGATCAGAAAGGAAGTTTCTCAGAAAGCTTCTTTCACGTTTTGACACGATGAAATTTCCTTTATCAGCGTAGGCCTCAATGTGATCCAAAGAAGCCCTTCTCAGATTCCTCAAAGACAGTGTTAATGGACTGCTCCACGGAAAATAAGTGTAACTCTATGAGATGAATTCACACATCACCAAGAAGTTTCGAAGAAAGCTTCTTCCAGTTTTCATCTGTAGATATTTCCTTTGTCACTGTAATGTTCATTGCGCTATGAAGTATCTAATTGCAGATCTCAGAAAACTGTGCTAACAAAAACTGATCACCTGAAGAGAAACGTGTAACTCTGTGAGTTGCATTCTCCACATGCAATGCAGTTTCTCAGAAAGCTTCTCTTTAGTTATTATGTGAGGATATTTCCTTTATCAACATGGGCCCCTATCGGCTCCCAAATATCACTTGCAGATTCCCCGAAAGAGTGTTTAGCAAACTGCTTCTTGAGGGCAGAGGTTGTAACTCTGTGAGATGAACTCACAGATCAGAAAGAAGTTCTCAGAAAGCTTCTTCACGTTTTGAACGGATGAAATTTCCCTTATCAGCGTTGGCCTCAATGTGATCCAAAGAAGCCCTTCTGAGTTTCCCCAAAGACAGTGTTAATGGACTGCTCCACGAAACATAAGTGTAGCTCTGTGAGATGAATTCACACATCACCAAGAAGTTTCTAAGAAAGATTCTTTCCAGTTTTCATCTGTGGATATTCCTTTGTCACTGTAATGTTCATTGCGCTATGAAGTATCTAATTGCAGATCTCCAGAAAACTGTGCTACAAACTGATCACTGAAGAGAAACGTGTAACTCTGTGAGTTGCATTCACACATGCAATGTAGTTTCTCAGAAAACTTCTCTTTAGTTATTATGTGAGGATATTTCCTTTATTACCATGGCCCTATAGGCTCCCAAATATCACTTTGCAGATTCCAAGAAAGAGTGTTAGCAAACTGCTTCTTGAGGCAGAGGTTGTAACTCTGTGAGATGAACTCACAGATCAGAAAGAATTTCTCAGAAA